>NW_020954580.1:25454500-25556477 GCF_900497805.2 Vombatus ursinus | reverse complement strand
ATAGATAGATAGATAGATAGATAGATAGATAGATAGATAGATAGATAGATAGATAGATAGATAAAAATATAATACAGCACAGATCAGGTTAATTTGTGGTTTTTTTCTAAGTGAATATGTAGCCTAATCCATTTCTATTTGAATTTGACACTATAACTTGAGATAGGAGAAGCTCCTTAAAGTCTTCCTTACATTGTCCTTTGTCACTTTTTATGAATAGAGAAGGGGGGAATGTCTCAATGTTTATACAGAAAAAGACTTGATTAGCTTTGAAGATATCAGGATTAAAAGAGACTACTTTTCACTGAAGGTATTACGCTGCCTCAGCTCCTAGGCAGTAGACCTGGGAGACTGTGTAAACCCCAGGCTTAGGGCTACTGTTAACTGAAAGAACTAACCCTGCTTTGGTGGTCTAAGCATATTAGAGAAGCTGCTTCATCCAGTACAACACTGAGAAAAGGAGCTCTGAGACCCCAGAGAGAGATCAAAAATTCAAGAGAAAGGTGAGTGACCAAGGCAAAGGCTGCAGAAAGGAATGTGGGGGTTACAACTCTGTTACTTTGAGCTGGCAGAGAGCCTTTTACTGAGCCAACGGCTAATTGTGGCCATCATCTGTCTACTGGATCTCCACCTAGGTACAAACCTGTAGTTGGGTTGCACAGACCCAAAACAGAATCAAAACCAGATCAAGGCTCAGACCAGGTGGGCAGCACTCAGATCATGCCCTAAATCAGACTGTTTAGGGCAGAGGTGGGGAACTTGCAGCCTTAAATCCACATGTGGCCTTCTAAGTCCTTAAGTGTGGCCTTTCAACTGAATCCAAATTTTACAGAACAAACCCTTTAAGGCTGCAGGTTTCCCATCCCTGGTTTAGGGTCAACCAAAAATGTGCAGCTCGCTAATATAAGCCAACCCTGAGTTCCCTGAAGAACCGTAGAAATTGTGGGAATTGAGTGAACCCCACTGATGCCATCTTGTGACTCAATTCTGGATCTATCTCGGTTCCCTTTCTATTATGTGTCTAGTCCAATATATGTCTTGTGAGAAATTTTTATTCAATTATGGGAATTGTGAGAAAAGTTTATTGCATTGTCTGAACCCATCCCTGATTGGCTGGGAAATTGGATTACCTTCACCTGTTGCTTAGAGACCCTTAAATAGGGACCTAGGTTGTGCTGACCAGAAACCCAGTCAAGCCTGAAGATTGATATAAGGAGTTTCCTCACAATTATACACCTCAAGCAACCAATATGTCTTATCTGAAAACAGGCCCCATACTGCTCAATCAGTTATTGTTTCCATGTTCCTTTAACTGAATACAGACACAGGGCAGAGGGGAGTGGAGCACCTTTTTTCTGAAATCTGTGAGTTGCACCTATTTGCTCTCCCTCTCCCAACTTGGAAAGCCCCTAATCTTTTCTCCAATTAGAAATCAGATTACCTAATCTTGTATGTTAGTTAATTGTTTTCTTTTAATGCATAAAAAAATCTATCTCCCCCTGTATTTAGGGTCCAGTGCCAAGTTGAAAAGGCCTGATCCCTATTTCTCATGCAATTGGCATGTATTGCTTAATAAATAGATATGCTCAGAAGTTCAAACCTTTGTTTCCTCAGTTATTTCAATCAGATTTCACCCATCACAGAACACAGTACTCAAAACCCAGAAAATACACACCTAAATAATGCAGACCAGGACTATACAAGGCTCAAACATTCCCTCTAGAAGTGTGCAGAGCCTAATTTAATACAAAGTCCCAATTTAGGAATTAAGATGGAGAATGAGAAAAAAATGCTACAGATAGTGAACTATTGTGAAGACATACTCAGGATCTATATGAATACAAATAACAAACATTCCTTATGAAAACAAAAATAAACTAAAAAGAAATTGGAGAAATATCAATTGTTAATGGGTAGATTGAGTGAATATAATAAAATTGACAATACTACAATTTATTTAGTGCCTTACCAATTAACCTATCATAGAATTACTTTATAGACCTAGAAAAATAATAATAAAATTCATTTGGAGGAACAAAGGTCAAGAATCTCAAGGGAAATAATGGGGGGAAAACAGGAAGGAAGGAAGCCTAGCAGTACCAGACATGAAAATATAATAAAAAACAGTAATCATCAAAATGATTTTGTACTGATTAAGAAATAGCCAGGCTGATCAATGGAACAGATCAGTTGTACAACATAAAGTTGGTATACATTGGTATAGTGTCCAATAAACCCAACACATTGGTGTAGTGTCCAATAAACCCAAGACCCAACAAATTGGGACAAGAACTTACTATTACTTGTGCTACTAATGCTAGTAATGAAATTTCAGATTAATTTTTTTTAAATGTGTTATATTCTTATACACAAAAATGAATATTACCATAAACATACCAATGCCACAAATAATTAGAAGAGGCAAAAACATGGATCTCAGAATTGTCTATACATCTCATCATGGCACTTTCGAAAACCCTAATGGCTCTCCAGCTCTTAAGGCAGCGGTGAATTAGATGTATGTAAATACCTGCTTTCATATGTTACAAATCATAGACTTTTAGCACTAGGAAAGTACATTGGAGAGTATTCAATAGAAATCTCATTTCATAAATAAACTCCCTCATTTACACTTTACAGTGCCTCAAATAGGTTAAATGATTTACCTGGGATCATACAGCTAACTAGTTAGTAGCAGAGCCAAGAATGGAACTTTGGTCTCCTGAGTTCCAATCCAAATCTATATTACACAGAGGGAAAAGCACAGGGCTTCTGATAAAAAGACCAAGGTTCAAGTCGGGATTCTGATATTTCTTTCCATGTGACTCTGGGAAAATCACCAACTCTTGGAGGCTATTTCTTTAGACAAAGGGGGTCAATAAAATGTCTACAATTCACAATGCTGTTGTAAAAAAAGTGCTTTAGAAAACTTAAAGGATTATGCAAATGCGAGCTATTATTATAATTACCTACCTTCTCCAGTATTCCCTTCTCCCCCACTTCAGCATCCCATTTTCAAACTATCTCCATTTACATATGATACTAGGAAACATTCACATCAGCATTAGATGTTTGGGGGCTTCAAATATTTTCTTTTTTCCTTTAAATACTATATCTCTTTAATCTCCATATTTTCTCAAGGTCTTTCTTTCTTCTCTTCTAAACTGGAACTAAAACCACGATGAGGACACTGAATCTAAGGGCACCAGATTAGATTAAAACCTACTACTTCACTTATGGTAACCAGAGCCGTAACTAAGGCAGATGAGTGGGGTTTTGGTCCAGGGACATAAATTTAGAGAGTGCTGACAGAATCTGTAGTCTTCGTGCATCATGGAAACAGTAAAACTTAGCACCTAATTAGCAAGAATAATAAAATATGAAGCTACTAAACAGTAGTTCTTGGCCTGTTGTCCCACCCTCCCAGCGGCCTCCTGAATAGTACTGTAGCCTTTTATTTCATCCCAAGTCTTGGTCCCCACCTCAACTTTGTTTGCCCTAGGTCAGTTTGCCCTAGGAGATGGTTTGTGGTACTTGTCCTAGGCTTAAAAATTCCTTGTTACAGCTCTGGGGGCAATGAATATGCGTAGTTAGGAACCTGGCTGGGCTTTTAGTATCAGATTCCTTAGTCTTATGCCCTAGTTTGATTCCGTATGTTGGTTCAACTGGAAGGGAGAGGGGAAAAGCTTCTCACCACAGTCCAGGTCCTACTCAGTTACCTCTGAATTGCGATGACATGCTGCTCCTGCCAGACAATAGCTAAAAGGAATCCCAGGATATAAAGCTTCATCTCAACAGGATTTTGAACTAAATCAAAATAAGCTGAGCAAAGCTGAGGGTCCAGTGCCCTGATCGTTGATTATGAAAGAGCCTTCTTTACACAGTGGTTAAAATGTAATGCCACTTGTGATTTCACGGTAGTGACTCAGTCGATCAACACAAGCTTCTTTAAAGAGAAGACAAGGACAGCATGTCACTGTTGGTATCATCTCAACAATTCCATTTTCTCATAGTTAAGTCAATATTCTGGTTGTGAAACTCAAAGTTGCAACTGAATGACAATTCTCTTCCTTAGCCATAGAATTTAGAGCTAGAAAGAACCTTAGTGAATGTCTGTTCCAAACTTCCCTCTTTGCAGATGAGGAAACTGAGGTCCAGAGACATAAGGTGACTTGTCCAACTCACCTGACAGATTTTAAACTCAGTCATTCAGCTCTGAGTCCACTGCTCTCTCTTTGGATCCCAGAGGAGAAAGAAGGTAAGATACTGGTTGAACGATTGTACCCAAATAATGTTGACCAATAAATTTTTATCAACCCAAAGAGATCTCCCTAGTGGTATACCTACACTAGGTTAGTAGTATCTCTACACTAAGTTGCATTTATTGATGACTTAGATAAAGACAAATGGTGGGCATCCTTATCGATTCCACAAATAATGAGAGGTTAACACAGAGAGCTAATATGTTGAGTCACAGAACTTAGATTCAAAAAGCTGTTGACATGGCGCAGGGAATGATTGAAATCAAGAGTGACAATCTGGTGAAGGAGAAGGAATCAAGTCTTCATTTAAGTACCAGCTCAATTGAAGGTGAATAGGGTGTTCAAGGAGGACTAGCATCTCCGGCGTGAGGGCTGCTCATCCACCTTTTGTGTCTTCTTGGCACTCTACTCTCACCTGTGGCTCCAAGAAGCTATCGCATGCCACATCCCACTAAAACTGTCTTGGCAGATGGGCTATCTTTGCTTAAGGGTAACCAACAGGCCTCAAACCCACTAGTGAGTCAGTGGGGTATCTACCCCATGCACGTGAAGACTAAAAGACAGATAAGAACAATTTGTTCCATTGGCAACAAAGGGCTGAAGCAGGCACTATGGAGAACTTAGAGCTCAGTCAGACATCAAAGACACCAAGGTCGTCCACTGCATCCCAGGCCATCACCAGTTATCTTGACTTGTGTCCTGCCTCTGGACTTTGATAACTCTGGAAGAGTGAGTGAGACTGACAACTTTGTGCAATTCTGCCTCACTTAAATCCAATTCATGCACGACTCAAGACACCATCCCAGATGTCATTGGTCCTCTTTGAAAACAAAGAACAAAAAACAGTAGCAACAACTCTGCAGCCTGTTAAGGTCCCTCCCTCCCTCCCTCCTTCCTTCTAGGCCCAGCTCAGAAGCCACATCTCCATGAAGTTTTCACTGACCACCTCTACACCTTCCCCAAGGCAAAAATGATCTCTCCCTATTAAAATGCCTCATATTACATTTCCTGGACTTTTGCACTTATCACACTCTCCCTTGAATCATAATTATTTATGTGTTTGTTCTTCCCTCCATTAAATTGCTAGCTCCTTGAGAGCAGAGCCAGAGTCCTGTCTATCTTTAGACCTCTATTGACTAGAACTTAACTTGGAGCCCCTGCACTCCCCACCAAGGATCTAAGGATAGATTGTAAGTGATCTATGAAGTTGGATGGGGAAAAAATATATCTTTATTTTTACCAACCTCTAACTGAAATTCAGCATTTCCTTCAATTTTTTAAAAAACTTTTTTTTCCTCAGAAGGTGTCCAAAGGCTTTGCCAGACTGCCAAAAGGATAGGTGACACAAAGGCTAAGAAGCCCTGGCTTAGAACAAAGTAGGTGCTTAATAAATGTGAATCTAACGGGATGGAAAAGAATAGCTTTGTGACTCATTAAGGCCCACCAGCTCCAAAAGGGTGAGAGAAACCATCTCCCTGGTCATCTATAGCTGTTCTTCATTCATAGAATCATAGATTTAGAGCTAAAAGGGAGCTGAGAGTCCAGTGAAGGCTGCAAATGGTCTTGCCCGCAATTGGTTTAAGAAGGCTCTTTAATAATTAATGATCAGGGCACTGGACCCTCAACTTTGCTCGAGTTATTTTGATTTAGTTCAAAATTATGCTGAGATGAAGCTTTGTATCCTGGGATTCCTTTTAGCTATTGTCTGGCAGGAGCAGCATGTCATCACATTTCAGAGGTAACTGAGTAGAACCTGGACTGTGGTGAGAAGTTTCCTCTTCCCCCTCAGTAATTGATCCCCAAAGAGTTCAAGGAAAGAGGAAAAATACTGCACAAAATATTTTCTGCATAAAAATATTTATAGCAGCTCTTTTTGTGTTAGAAAATAATTGGAAAATATGGAGGTGCCCATTAATGTTAGTGGTGTGGTGGATAGAGCACCAGGCTTGGAGTCAGGAAGCCCTGAGTTCAAATCCAGCCTCAGACACTTACTAGCTATGCAACCCTGGACAAGTTACTTAACCCTGTTTGCCTCAGTTTCCTCAACTGTAAAATGAGCTGGAGAAGGAAATGGCAAAACACTCCAGTATCCTTGCCAAGAAAACATGGGGTCACAAAGAGTAAGACATTACTGAAAAACAATAAAACAAATTATGGTACATGAAGGTGACAGAATACTATTTTTTACTTATAAGAAACAATGCAAGGGATGATTTCAGAGAAACCTGAGAAGACTTGGATGAAATGGCGCAGATTGAAAACAATTAATATAAAACAACATTGTAAAGGCAAATAGCTTTGATAAACTCAAGAACTCAAATGGTTGCAATAGCCAACCATGATTCCAGAGAACCAATGATGAAGCACTTTACCTACCTAGTTCCTGACAGAAAGGTGATGGACTCAGGATACAGAATGAAACACTTACTTAACATTGCCACTGAGGAAATTAGTTTTGCTTGATTTTGCATATTTGTTACAAAGATTTTCTTTTTCTTTTCAATGGGGAAGGGTAGTTTGAGGGAGAGAAAATAGATTTATGTTCACTGAAAAAATAAAATGTATTAATAGACATATCTATAGCTATATATCTACGTATATACATATACATATGCATTTACAGGTATGTATATATATATGTACACATATATAACAAATCACACATATATACATACATGCATATATATACATACATATATATATATTCACAGATATAAAACACTTGGCTTACTAGGAGTCCTTCAGGAGATAAACAAAGTGAAGAAAGGAGGAGAGTACCCATGCTTCTACTGGAGAGCCATGCCTTCCTGGAATCAACTCTGCCATTCTGATACCAGGGACCTTTTTTTCTGTCAAAGTTTTGCCCCTTAAGGCTTTTGAAATTGAAAAGGACTGGGATTTAGGGGAAATGTTGGAATTGAAGTATAGTTGACAACCCTAAGGGTGGTATGTCATGACACCTAGGAAGAGACAACTCATGCCCTAGGAAGAGACAACTCGGTCCCTGCTAATAAGCCAGGGCTTCCTGGGAACGCCTCTACCTTCCATCCTAGGGATCTTCTCTTGCCATGAAACCATTGCCCCATCATCTCCAGGCTGCTCAGATTTTCCCAGGGAGCCAGAAGAGTGGGTGACCTTGGGGACCAGAGTGTACATGAAAGTATTAAGGGACAGTCCTGCCCCTTCTTAGCTGTTTGTCCTGAATCATAAAACCAGGAGTTACTTTTCTGAAAAGGTTGGTTAACTTTTAAAATCAAAATGTACTACTAATTCTAGTTTAATTTAAATGTAGTACCTTATCTTAATCCTGCTCAATTTAATCTTTTCAGAATCTCAGAGTTGGAAGGGTCTTCAGTGGCCAATCCACACCTGGACAAAAATCCCCATCGTCATTATAACTAGATAGTGCTTACTATGTGCCAGGCGTTGTGCTAAACATTTTATAGTATACACTAGCAGTCAAAACACCTGGGTTCTAATTCCTGCTTCAACACTAACTGTAGGTCTCTGTTTCCTCATCTGTAAAATGAGGAGGTTGGAAAAATATTTTTAAATATTAAAATTAAATTAGACTAGAGAAATAAACCTAAGGTGCTTCCTTAGGCTAGAGCTAGAGGTTGATGTTGTCTAAGTAAGCGCCTAAAAGTCAGAAGCTCTTAAAGATTTCTGCAGGTATCTCTGTTAAGTTGTTTTTATTTTCTTTTTATCGCTTGCTGTGATACCTTCCTCAGTGAAATTATAACCAACATTCATATAGCACTTATAAGATAAAAGTAAAATTGAGTGAGCTTGGCAAGGTGGTCTCTAAGATTGCTTCCAACCCTTAACAATCCATGAGTCTATGAAATCTGAGCTCCTTCTGATTCCCCTCTAGCTCAGGGTCAATGTCAGTAAGAGCTGACTGAGCCTCCCTCTGTGACCTTGGTCAAGTCATTTCTCTCTGGGGCCACAGCTTCCTTCTCCGTAAAATGAAAGGTCAGGACTAGGTAAGTGGTATCAAATTCAAATAGAAATGGGGACAACTAAACCATATATAAGGATCCCTGTAAACCACATATTGACTTAGAAAATCACAAGTTAACATTATCTATGTTTTATGGTATTTTTATTTATTTTGTTAAATATTTTCCAATTACATTTTAATCTGGTTCTGGCCATACTGGGGAGTTTTGCTACATGGAGTTGGTAGCCTGTGTGTTTAACACCCCTGGACTCAGTGATCTTTAAGGTTACTTCCATCTCTAACATGATACTTCGAGGGACTTTTTTGGTGTGTATGACAGTGAGTAGGGGAGATGGTTTTAATCCCTCCTCCAAAAGTATATACCTAGTTTACTATAAAGGTACCACTCCACCTCCATCTTCTAGTAATCAGGCTTTTAAAATGCCAAACATACATTGACTCTTAACCATGAAGAATAATTAGTCAAATTAAAAAAATACCCAAATGTCTTGCTTCCTCTGTGAGTAAGAGGTAGATTAGGGGTAGGCAGACACCCCAGCAGTGGCGCAAGGTGTCCTGGATTCTCTGTCATCTCCCATAGGTTATCACAATTCTTCTCCCCAACTAAGAACATCTTTCATGGCCCAGATGGTTTGTAATGCTTGACCAAGATGCAACAATTCCTAGTTGCAGCTCTGATTACAGTTATACGAAACTGGGATGGGGTGTCTCCAGAGATAGTAACCTGTCCCTCTGGGAATCTCTTCAAGCGAAGATGATGATTACTCCTCGTGTATACTATAAAATGTTTAGCACGATACCTGACACATAGTAAGCACTACCTAAATATTAGTTATGATTATGATGGGGATTTTTGTCCAGGTATGGGATGGCCACTGAAGACCCTTCTGAGATTCTGAAAAGATTGAATTTAGCAGGATAAAGATAAGGTACTACATTTAAATTAAACTACAGTTAGTAGTACATTTAGATTTTAAAAGTTAATTGCATTAGTACAAGATGGGGGGAGGTCTAGATTGGCAGCAGCTCATGTGAGAAACATTTATTCGCCACACTTGGCTCTAAATGGCTCTTGACTTTTTTCCCAAAAATTAAATCTACGATAAAGGAAGGAGATTTGCCAAGGCTGAGAATATTCAAAAGAATGTGCCACAGATTCTAAAGGCAGGCAACTTGCTCCAAAAATGTCTGAGCAATGCCAGCATAATTAAAGTAAGTGCAGAATCTCTAAGGTCATTTTTTAGCCATTCCTCAAGCAATGGGCATCTTCTTCCTTTCTAGATCTTTGCTATGACAAGAAAGTACTGCTATGAATATTTTGTTCATGGTACCTTTCTTTCTATCTTTCACAACCTTAAGGTATATGGCTAATGGGATCTCTGGGTCAAAAGGTCTTCATGTTAGCCACTTTTCAAAAATAATTTCAGATTGTTTTCAAGTATGACTGGACTAATTCTCAGGTCCACCAAAAATGTATTAGAGTATAATAGTGTATTAGTGTGCCAGTCTTTCTGTAGTCCTACTCTAACAGCATGCTGAACATTTGTCAATGAAATTCATTCAGAAGAAGTTGGACTCACTAAAACAAAAGGAACAAATTCATCAGGCTCGAAAAGGGAGGGCAGCATTCCAGAGACTGTTGAAGTTGAATTCACTTTCAGAACTGTAAGTTTGCACCTATGATATGAAATCCCTGAAGTAACTTGGATAAGAAAGTCACAATGCAGGTAATGAAATGTGCAGTCCTGAGGAAGCTGGAGGAACCTCAAGGACTATCTTTTGAATTTGAATCTTGAAACAACCTTTCCTAAATTCCAGAGCTGCCAATTAAATTCCATTTGAACCATAATAAAAATGATAAACACCAATCCCAAATAATTTACTATTTTTAATAATAGTATTTTTCCAATTATATGTAAGAACATTTTTAGCATTCATTTAAAAAATTTGAATTCCAAATTTTCTTCCTTACCACTCCCTCCATAAGATGGTAAGCAATTTGATATAGGTTATATATGTGCAAACATGTAAAACATATTTCTTTATTCATCATGTTGTAAAAGAAGAAATAGGCTAAAAGAAAATAACCATGAAAAAATAAAGTGAAAATAGTATGCTTTGATCTGAAAAAAAAAAAGCTGGACTAACTCTACAAATTTTAAAAAATAGTTGAAGAATTCCTATTGTCCAGGTTATTACATGGGTAGGGCAGCCCATCAAGTTAATCTATCAGTGCGGATATCTTGGACAGATAGTGTGGACAGACAATGAGCTCAGCTGAGAACTTAATGGGAACTGAATTGCTTCCAACAATCCCAAACAGCCGTTTGTTGTGAGCACCTCCCTTTTTAATCAGTATTCTTCCTTTTGATGCTGTGTGTCAGTGAATTATGGGATGCCATTATCTCAGAAGAATCAAACTTGCAAACAACTCAGAGAGCAATGAAAAAATTCATGGTGGGAATAAGTAGGTGATGTACATTGCCAGGATTGATTTGTACATGAAAAGTGATATCAAAGATGTCATTGAGAACATAGATGACTTGAAAAGAATGTGGGTCAGAAGGATAACAGGAAGGAAGGAATAATGCATTGGTATTAGAAGGCCTAGAGGAAAGCATTTAGGCCATTAGATTATCCTCTATGGGGGATTTACAGATTTATAGAAAGACAGAGAAGAATCCCACAAAATGAGAAGGTGTGGAAAGGTTGCAATCTGCCCCAGTGAAGGAAATGTCTACATGGATGAAATCATTAATTCATTGAAATATTAATATATACTTGCTTTAAAAGGTGGATGAGGAAGAGAAGGAGGAGGAAGAAGAGGAGGAAGAGAAAGAGGAGAAGGAGGAAGAGGAAGAGGAGGAAGAAGGAAAAAGGAGAAGAAGAAAAAGAAGAAGGAGAAGAAAAAGGAGGAGAAGAAAAAGAAGGAGGAGGAGGAAGAGGAGGAGAAGGAGAAGAAGAAGGAGGAGGAGGAGGAGGAGAAGGAGAAGAAGAAGGAGGAGGAGGAGAAGAAGAAGAAGAAGAGGAAGGAGGAGAAGGAGAAGAAGGAGGAGAAGAAAGAAAAGGAGGAGGAGGAGGAGGAGAAGAAGAAGAAGAAGAAGGAGAAGGAGATGATGATGATGATAAGAAAAGAAAAGTATAATTCCTATCTTCAAATATGTGAAAGACTCTGATAAGGAAAGAGTAGACTTGCTCAAGGTTACTTCCCATGGACAGAACTAGAACACAGGCATGGAAGCTGTAAGGAAATATATATGAATTCAGCCTAAAAAAAAACTTTTTAACAATTAGATCTATCAAAAATGTAACTGACTACCTTATCACGTATGAGCTTACCATCACTAGAAGTATTTAAGCAAAATTCAAATGATTGTTTATTAGAGATATGATAGAAGGCATTCTTGGATTGAGAAGGCAGCTAAATGAGCTAGAGTAATACCTCTTCTAACCCCTATTGTATGTGTTTGTGAAAACTGATCATGTTAATGCTCCATGTTAGTATATTTATGTATCTTTCCACATCTATAAATGAAGAAAATGCCATTATTAATATAATTATCTTACAAAGTAATTGTGAGAATTCTTAGGTTGATAGAAGAAAAATACTTTTAGATTTCATGGAACTCCTGAGACCCCAGATCATTGTGGCATATTCATCTGCTAGAAGGTAAATTTGAGGAGTTTTCTATGTCTTTTTAGAGTACCTTGAGATTAAATTATGTCAAGGGTTTGGGGAGAGGTGTTTTTCCTGGGGAATAATAGTAAAAACTAGTATTTACATTGCACTTTAAGATGTGCAAAGTGGTTTACAAATACTGTCTTATTTTACCCTCACAACAACCCTGAGAGGTGCTATCATTATCTTCACTTTACAGATGAGACAGACAGAGGTTAAGTGACTTGCCCAGGGTCACACAGCTAGTAAGCGTCTGAGGCCAGATTTTAATCAGGTCTTCCGGACTATAGGCCCAGTGTTCTGTACACTATGGCGCCCCCTTGTTTTCCCAAGCTCATTATTGTATTTGATCCTGATAACATCCCTAGGAAACAAGTAATACTAAAATTATTACCCATGATTTATGTATGGGGAAACTGAGATCTAGAAGTCTCACTACTAACAAGGTCACAGTACTATTAATGGCCAGGGATAGGAATAGACTCTAGTCTTCTGGCTTCCAGTCCAGAGCTCTCACATCTCTTGAATAGGAGAGCTATTCATGGTTGTCATATTACACATATACATGTGTGTTATATGTGTGTGTGTGTGTGTGTGTATACTAGTGTGCTTCAGTCCTAAAGGGACTGTGTCCTTTTATGTTCAGAGATAGAAAATCTACATAAAAAAGAAAGCTTAACTCTTAAATAGGATTTTAATCATTTTATCCTGGTAGGGTTAAAAGCTGTGTTCTTACTTCTATTACCTATGAGAAGTGTCATGACACAATGGAAAGAGTACTGGATTCAGGGTCAAAGGACCTGAGTTCCAATCCTAGTTCTACTGATCACTAACTGTATGACTTTAGGCAAATTACTTAGGCTCTCTGGGCCCCAGTTTCTTCAATTCTAAGATAAGAGGGTTGGACAAAATCATATCTGAGGTCTCCTTCAAGCTTTAGAGCTATGATCCTATGATTTAGAAGCATACCTCTAAACTTGGTAAAGTAATCTGATAGATGAGCCAGAAAATTTGTTCAATGAAATTAAAGTTGTTTTACATGTAATAGTCTGACCCCAGGAAATGAGGGGACGTTCCTGAGGGTCTGAAGGCACAAAAACAGATATTGAAATGTAAAGGGAAAGATCTGTTGGATGAAAGGAAACAAGCGTTTGGGAGTTTTCCAGTCTGGGACCCATGAATGCCCAAGGAAGAATCTTACCCAATATGAGAATTGCAAGATTAGAGGTTAAAAAGTGAGTAACCACACTGGTTAGTTACACCTTCTTCTATTCTTTCCATCTTTTGATTTTGTTCTAATATTTCTTGCTGTCTTGTGGAGTCATTGATCTCTGTTCTATTCTAATTTTCACAGAATCTTTTTCTAGGGTAAGTTTATCATTTTCTCAGCTAATGGATCAATCCGCTATTAGGCTGGGCCAAGTAGGTGAGTTGGCTGCTAGCCTGTTTCTGCTGCTATTATCTCTGGTTGCTGACTGGAAACCTCTGATGGCTTTGATTGATTCTGAGGTCTCACTGGTCACTTGGTTGCCCCAGAATTTCCCTCTCAGACTACTATTTACCTAAGATTAGAAAAGAATAAATACTAAAGAAACCAAGGCACCATGTATTTATTCACAGACACATAGCTGCTGGATGGGAAATCTCTCCCTCTCAGAGATGACAGCAGTTCTTGTCTTACTCACACTCATGGCCAGGAAGGAAAAGAGGGAAAGGGCTGAGTGAGAGACATATCAGTCTTTTGTACTTGAACTCACTTCCATCACCCCATCTTGAGTTGCTGGTCCTTCTGGCTAAGAAACCAATTAGGAGGCTTTTTGTTACCATCTAATAGGAACCCCTGAGTCATCATAGCCTTAACCAGTTTCCAAAGTTCCACACGTTGGATTGGCAGTAGGTAGAGAATGTCTTGGCCTTTGTTGGTCAGTCCTCCCCATCTCCATTATAACCCCTACTGAAGTTGTTGAGGTCACCGAGAGAGAGAAAGAATAGAAAAAGAAAAAAAAAGAGGGTAATTAGAAATCAAGGCAATCTCTTCTTGGTTTCACATCACCTGAACTTCAGGGCTTCAATATTTCCCTCATCCTAGAATCTGTACATCTGTTTGCCCACCTATCCCTTTCCTGAAAGGGAAATTCGCTGAAAGGGAAATTGCCTGAAAGGGAAATTGCCATCTACTCTGTCTCAGTAGATCTAATATGTACCTAATTATTTAGATGCTATCTCCCCCACTGGAACATGAGCTGCTTGTGAGCAGTGACTGTTTTGCCTTTTCTCAGTATCTGGAACATACTAAGTACTTAGTAAATGGTTGTTGACTGATTCTGTGACTGAGCATGGACAGAGTTGGCCTGAAAGAATGAAAAAGAAAATCAATAATTGCTTCAGGGGAGCAAGCACTTATTACTGTGTGCCCTTGAGCAAGTCACTTCTTTCTAGACCTCTGGATTCTAATTCATTTAGCAACATTTAGTGCCAAGGAAGATGGCTGGATTTGTTTTTTGTTTATTGGTTTGTTTTTAGAAGGCAGAATTTGAAGTGTGAGAGCCTTTTGCTTTTTTTGTTGGGCTTTTTTTTTTTAATCCTTTACTCTGCTCCATATTACCCGTGTACTAAGTCTTGGGCAAGTCACTTTTTCATTTCTCTGGGTCTCAGTTTCAAAGAGGAAGTTAGAGTAGATAATCTCTAAAGTTTCTTCCAGGTCTGGATCTATGATTCTATAAATAAAATTGAAAAGCCAGGAAGATGGATGGGAAGGAGGCCAACCTCTATCTTCAATACTAAACCTTGTCATGGGCGGAATGACTCCGGTGGCTTGGGGACTGGTGTTCTTCTTCACTTCTCTGCTTATTGAAATCTGTTATTTTCTTTCCAAAAGGGGGTGAGTCACCACATCAGGAGGCAACAGCCTACTAGTAGATCCATTTTATTCAAAAGCATCTCTGGGGACCAGCAAATCTGAATATTTATTCTCTAGGTCGCCTGTAGCATTGGATTGCCATATGAATCTGAACTAAAAAAAAAATTCCAACCCTTTGCCCTCATCCACATTGGAGCACTGATGATAACAGGCAGTGACCCTAAATAATAATGGTCTTGCTTTCATTCCACACTGAACAAAAAGACAGTGCGTAAAAGGTTAATGAGATTCTCATCCCTGTCCAGCTCAGTTTCTAAGGTGGCTCAGTGTTGTTGCTGTGAAAGCACTTGAAAAGGCAATTAATTTAACAGTATTTTATTATGAGTGCAGCCAGAAAAGCATTAGAACTCAATTTATGTGCTTCCCTTTCAAACTCATTCAGCCATTAAAGCTGCATAATCTTGGTGGGGTTTGAAGGCCTGAAATTGATCATTGTTTTTTCTTCTCACACTTCATCTCCTATGTTTATTCATGGCAAAGGCACCTCTCTGGGATAATTTGAATAGTTCACAGCAAAAGCCTGGTGTTTCTGGATAAAATTTAAAAAATTCAAAAAGAAAGAGTTTGCCATGTAGGAAAGGAACCAAAGACTAGTGAAAACATAGATGGATCGTCCATTATTCTGATTGACCTACTCTAGGCTGGACTGAATCGTGAAGTAGTTGATCTCCAGTCCCTTTCTTAGCCAACTTCCCCAGCTCTTTCAGTTTCCCTTATCACTAGCCCCCAGCCTCAGGTTCTCGATGCCCTCATATGGCCCAAAGCTCCCCAAGAAGGTGCCCTGTCTAAACCTGACTTTATGAGCATCTAATGAAAGAGTGGCAAAGAAGACAAAACAGGAAAATGATTTATCAAAAAAATAAGTAAAATAAAAAATTTTAAACACGGGTCTTTGTTTCGTTAAAAGCACTGTGTACTGATTAGCAAATGGCAAAGTGCCCTGAAATTTGGGGCAAATTATACAGAGAACAACCTCTGAATACCTCTTTTCTTTTACTTATATGTAGAAGGTGATGTTGACTACCCTCATAGCCAGAGAGAAAGAGATAGATATGTGCACTGTTACCAAGAACCAAAAATGGAAGGTAAGCTGCTGGGCAGTCCCTAGTTGCTACGCTGTCCAAGCCCCTGGAGGAGACTAAAGAATGATCTTGTTCCCCTCCCCCCACCATGGAATACTTCACAAGGCTTATATGCCAATTCCATGCCCCTGAACTGCTTCAGGGAAAAGGAGCTCTAGCCCCTCCTCTTCTGAGTATTCACTGGTTGAGGAAACATGACAAAATGGAAGAGAGCACTGGATTTGAAGTCAGAAGACTTAGGTTCAAATTCCACCTGTCACATATTACCTATGTGACATTCAGCAAGTCACAACCACTCTAAGACTCACTTCCCCTATCTGTGACATAAGAGGATTGGAGTAAATGACAACTAAGGTCCTTTCCAGCTCTGACTTTAAGAATGAGAAGCAAAGTCTTTAGTCCTACCCAAAGGTTCCCTGTTCTTCCTTCCCTCTGCTTACATAAGGCAAGAGACAGATGTTTTTGGATCCCCCACTGATGCAAGTAGAACAACAGTAAAAGATCCCCACACAAAAGCGCTACTTACTGACAGATCTAGGAAATTAAGTGGCTCTTGGTGGGTCATCATTTCAAAAATCATTTTGTTGTTATTGCTGCTGTTGTTGTTGTTTTCCTCTGTAATTTGGGCTGCAGGAAAAGACAAATGTCCTTCCTATAAGGATCTCCCATTCTTAGCATGGTCCCCACCACCAACAACCTACTTGCTCACCAATGGGGGAGCTATGGTACTTTTTAGCATGGCAGGGTTTTGCAATTTCTTCCATCCATCCATCTATGCATCCATCCACCTGACAATCCATTCTCTCAACAAATATTAATTAAACATCTGTCATGTGCCCATTCTGGATTGATAAGAGGTATACAAAAACATATAACTTGCTCCATGAGCTTCAGGAGCTGATGCTCTTTGCTGTGTCCCACCCCTTCCATATTGTCACATCTACTGGAAGAAAGAAACTGGGGAACCTTTCCAGGCAAAGAAACCAAACTTTATTAAGAGAAACAAAGTTAGGGCTACAGTCTGCCCATTCTGGTCTGAGACTCTAAGTTATAAAATTCACAGTTAGAGGTCTCTTGATTCATGTGTGGTACAACAATGTCCTCTAGAAGCTGATTCGTGAATGGTGCAAGATTGCGTTTTGCAGGTCTTTATGTCCTAACTTTATGCCATCCTAACTTTGTTCTTTCCATGATGTCTCAATTAGTCCATTGATGTCTCAATTAGCCCTTTACAGAGCTTTCTTACTTCATTATTTTAATATAAAGATTAATATATAGGTATGATTTTTATGGACACATACTTAAGATACATACTTTATGATGATTTAGTTGCACTTCTAAGGTTAACTAACACAGGTGTTCACCTGGGACTGCATCTTAGGTTTACTTATTCAGGTTTTTATCCAGGACTATATTTCTTATCCTATCAAAATGATTGTAGCTGATAAGTGATTAGCAAAGCAAAGGCATTGATTATTGATCTTTCCTATTTCACTGCACAGGTTGTGAATACGGTCTTTGACTGTTTAAGCAGGACCAGGGGACTGGGGCAGAAACAAAAAGGGAACAAGTGCAGATCCCCTCCCCAAAAGTTTTGGAGCCTAGGCCATGAAGCAAAGGGTGTGTTATCTAAAGAGAGCAATGGGAGGAGGGAGAGAGAAAAGTTTGTCAGGTGGCATGAGCTGTGGAAAATAAGGAAATGGTACATGACTTGGGTCACCAGTAAATACATTCTTTCCCTCCAGCAGATAAGACAGTACTCAGAGAACTGGGCTATTTATGCCCTGTGTATAATAGTGTCCCATATTCGCTGGTGCAAAGGAGAAATGCAACTAGATGAATTGTGGAATTGAGCTCAGTGCAGAGATGACATAGATATGACATGAGATCAAGGGCAGCTGAATAGCACAGTAGATAGAGTGTTGGACTAGAAGTCAGGAAGACCTGAGTTCAAATCCTATCTCAGACATTTACTAACTGTGACCCCGGACAAATCACTTAACTTCTCTTAGCTTCAATGCCCTTATCTGTAAAATGGGGATAGTAATAGCACCTCCTTCACAGGGTAGTTGTGAGGATCAAATGACATAAAGTGAAAAACACTTTGCAAACCTTCAAATGTTAAATAAATGCTAGATATTTATTGTTATAATTATTATTCATGTCCATCCAATTTGCTTTAGTGGCACCTTATATATTTAAATGTGCTCCATTTGAGGAGAAGAGCACATGGTGTGGTCCTAGTTCCTGAGTCCCCTTCTTTGGCCAGACCCTTCCGGAGTTTTTGCCATGAGTAGGAAAACCCCAGGGTGGACACCTGCTAGCTTCCCAAGGGAGGGGCTGAGCGCTTAAGTTTTTGACTGGCTTACAGACAAAGAGGATTGTAGGCTGCCTGGTCTGGGAAGGAGTGTCTGGCTTCCACCCTCTGCTATTTGCTTTGATGTGCTTTGATTTTTTATCTCCTCCTAATGTTATAATTAAAGAATTGTAAGTAGTATGCGTTGCCCAGGATCTCAATTGAAAAAAAGTAAAGATGGGAAGAACGATAATGAGTGTGGTCAACAAGAGCCCAAAATCTGATTAGATGAATCCACACTTAAACATTTAGACTATGGAGACCAACGATGAAGAGGATGGTTTCAGAGAAAGTGCCGATTTGCCAAGATTCGGTTTAGCATTAGTCAAGAGCTCCCTCTGGTGTTGAGTAGAGTATATAACAGCTTTGATTATACAGGATAAGGGAACAGGTCAACAATCTCCGTGGTAGTTAAATTTATAATCAAGTTTGTTGGATATGTTTTTCTAAATGTGTAAAGGGGGAAGTGTCTAGTGAGGGTCCAGTCCTTAGAGCTTGCCTGATATGTCTGCACAGCTGTATAACCTCATGGAGGTTTAAGTAGGCTGCTTCTGAAAATCTGTCATGAAAGGTCATTTTCCCTCTCTGATTGAGAACATAAAGCATGTATTATTTCCGTTTCCTGATGCTTGCTGTATGGTGACAAAAAGCCTTTTAATTGGTCATTGGGCCATAAAGGTGTGAGCATGCACATGTCACAAATGAATTCTCTCCTTTGGCAGCTTTTGCCTGAGAAGGAAGAATTTCTTTAAGTCCCTGGGTACGGAAAAAGGTAGAAGTGGTGAAAAGGATCAGTGGCTTGTCGCCTGCCTCTAACTGCCTAGACGCATTGGAGTGGTGTACTGGATACAGTACTGGGCCTGAAGTCAGAAGACCTAAGTTCAAATATGACCTCAGACACTTACTATTTGACGCTGGGCAAATGATTTAAACTCTGTATGCCTTATTTTCCTCAAATATAAAATGGGGATGATAAATTGCACCTACCTCCCAGGATTGCAGAGAGAAAAACATGAGATAATATTTGCAAAGTGTTTATCATGGTGCCTGACTCATAGAAGGCACTTAATAAATGCTTGAAAACAAATAAATTTCCCTCTTTCTTTATCTTCCTACCTAAACCACCATGTGGCCGTGAACCCCTGCCACTCCTTGTTTATCCTGTCTCTGTTGTGTTTATTCTTTACTGATCTTAGGTGAATAAGTATCGGAGATGAACGGAACAAATATGATCCGATGAGCTTCAAAAAGTCACAAGAGCTCCAAGAAATATAGCAACTGGAGTCCATGGCAGAGTCTATCCCAGTAGCCAAGTCCGATGAGGATCCAGCGCTGAGGGTCAGCCCAGACCAGTAGTAAATCTACCAAGCAGATACTGAGACCTGCAAGTGAAGGAACTCATTCATCTCATCCACCAGCCATGCCACTCTCAGACATGAACTTGGTTAAAGGACAGGTTATTAGGTAGTCACTATTTTAAGTTTGACTCTGCCCAAGGACTAAGTAGATGGTGAAGGAGAGTGAGCTCCTAGATTTGGGAGGTTGTTATAGTTCAGTTCTTGCTATGTCTTTGTAAAAACTATTTGATGTTAATTGGTTCGATTATTTTGAGGAGAGATCAACTGGCCAAAATTATCTTGGAGCTGGGTTCAGGTCAGTCTCACGGTCATTTAGTTTAATGCTGGAACAAAATGAAACACTTGTAGATCATTCAACGGTTAACAAAAGGAGATACTTAGCCAGAGAGTGATGTAAACTGCATGAGCGTTTAGTCCTCTGAATCAATCAAGTCTCAAAGAGAGTCTCAATACCTTTTAAGGAAAATTAGCCCAACTTGCCAGTAGCTAGGTGCACCATAGTGCGGAGCACTGGGCCTGGAGTCAAGAAGACTCATCTTCTTGAGTTCAAATCTGGCCTCAGACACTTACTAGCTGTGTGAACCTGGTCAAGTCATTTCACCCTATTGTCCTCAGTTTCCTCATCTGTAAAAATGAACTGGAGAAGGAAATGGCAAATCACCCCAGTATCTTTGCCAAGAAAACCCTAACTGGGGTCACAAAGAGGGGAACACGACTGAAAATATCTGAATAACAACAGCTTAATTTGTATGAGAGCAAGGGTTGGGATATTACTCCTACAACACTACACCAATCTGTGGACATATTCTCCTTCTACCAGGTAATGTGGCTACTCTGCCTAGGAACCTGATAAATCACTTTCCAGGACATCAAGACTAGAGCTGAGTATATGGTGGACAAGCTCATGAATATTACCCAAGGGTCTTCTCATTCCTACACCATCAAGAAGGAAGACCAGCTAGAATGAGTGGCTAAATCTAATTGCTGATTCTCTCCCTTCCCACACACCTCCACCACCAACTTATGGCCAAAAAAAATAGTAATTTTTGAGTAAGCAGATTACAAAGGGATGAGGAATCAGTGAGAGAAGAGGATGTAGGAATAAGTATAAAATAGCTTTTTCTAGGAGTTTGGCAGAGAGAAGGAGGAGATATAAGATGATTTCTTTTTTAAGGTTAATTAATAAATTTATTTTTCGTTTTCAATCTTCACTTCCATAAGATCTTAAGTTCCAAATTTTCTCCCTATCTCTCCCCTTCCCCACCCCAAGACGGTATGCATTCTGAATACCCCTTCCTCTGGTCTTCCCTCCCTTCTATCACCCCTCTCTTCTCTTATCCCTTCCCCTTTCTATTTTCCTGTAGGGCAGGATAGATTTCTATACCCTATTGCCTGTATATCTTATTTCCCAGTTGCATGTAAAAACAACTTTTAACATTTGTTTTTAAAACTTTGGGTTCCAAATTCTTTCTACAGGATGATTTCTTGAAGGGATAATAGGGCCTAGTGAGGATTTTTTAAGGATGGGGGAGACTTGGGCATATTTATATGCAGCAAGGAAGAGGCTAGTAGTTGGGGAGAGACTTAAGATTAAAGAGAGATCAGAGGCTCTAATTATTATATGTGATAAGTACCAAGTGAATAGAACCAATAAATGCCATAAATTGTTCAAAGGAGAGATCAATACAAACTGCCATAGTCAGGGAAAGTTACATGGAGCATGTGAGAATTGAGATAGGCCTTGAAGAACGAATTGGAACAGCATATGTTCTTCATTCCCTTCCAAGTAACAGATTGTGGTGGTATCTCCCTCACTGATTCATTGGCCCATATTTTTTCAGCTTACTGAGTTCCCAATCTTTCCCAGATTGCATGTAAACAATGTGAAAATGGGAACTGTCTAATATTCTTTCCAAGATTTGAAAAAACATACAAACCTTTAAAAAGATTCCATCTGCCTTGGAATGTGTCTAACGTATAAAAGATGGTAATGTGTAATACCCCTGAGATACAAATGTTTACTAGCTTTAGGGAATGAGTTTACTGGGATCAGGCGGAAGGGAAGCAAGGTTTTTTTTATGGACAGTTTGCTAGTTTCCACTGATATCTCCCTTTATTTCTATCCTATTGGAGTTTATTCTAATTTTTCAGTGGTGGTCAATTATTAGCTACTTCTTTTCGGTGTGTTCCTATTAATTAATCTTTATAGGTTTGCATTCTAGGATCTCAAGAGATGAAATCATACACATGGGGGGAAGTAAACACTTTGTGAAACTTCACTGACAGAAACAGTTATTTCTTTTAGGATCTGATGCAGAATGAAGAGGGCAGATCTAGAACAGCAATAGATAAAATGACTGCAAAAATACAAGTAAATATTAGGTTGAAGGGCATCTGGACTCCAACTAAATGTAATGACCAATCTCAGTCCTGAAGAAAAGATGATGAAGCACACTTCGCTGCCCTTGGGAGAGGGTTGGGTGGCTATAGGTTTGGAATGTGGTATACATTGGCAGACACCATCCCTGAAGGGGTCTTGCCAAAGTGTTTTTTTTCCCCTAGCAAGGGGTGGCTCTGCGGAGGGCCACATAGGGAGAAATGACTGTGGTATCAAAAAAAAAAAACACCAAGGACATTAATAAAGGAGTCATGTTTTTTAACCTATATATATATGTGTGTGTGTGTGCATGTATATATACACATACATACACACATATACCTGCACACATACATACACAGATACATACATATATACATGTCTATATAGCTATCTGTATATATTTATATGTAATGCATGTATATAGACATGCATATATACACATATATGTATATATACATGTATATGTCAGTGTTTTGGGGAACTGGACCTACAATTTCATTAGTATAGAAAACTCCCTCTACCAATGCAGACCAGCATCTGTTCTACAATTTTTTGTCTTAATGAATCTCTTGGGGCCCTGAGAGGTTCAATGAATTAATTGCCCTGGGCCAGACAGCTAGTATATGTCAAAGAAAGAACTTAAATCCAGGTCTTTGTAACTCCAAAGCTGGCTCTCTATTTTCATTTCCACAACTGTTTCATGTAGTTATAATAAATCTATTTTTGTTTGTTTTGCTACTCCAAAGAGGAAAACACTTGTAAGAAGGTCCCAGCTACTCAGGGGAAGAAAAGTGTAGGGGCAGGTGGGGATGCAAACCTTTCTAAGTTAATAGAGAATTTTTTCCAATTTTGGTCCATCTAGGATCATGATTTAGTACAAAAGGGATTTTTGCTATGTAGGTATTTTATCATAGTAGACAGGTCTACTTTCTACTTAATAAAGAACCAATTAGTCATTTCAATCATCTGACACAATTTTAGGCTAAGTGTGTATGTAAGAATTTTTAGCCAAATCTTTTCTCTTCACCCTTGAATCTTGAAACAAGAATGGAGAAAAAAAAATGTCATCTAGAGGCAATGAGGTATAGTTAAAAATAGTGTTGCACTGGGCATCACTAGCTATGGACAGGGATATATAGACATGCAAGAACAACCCCTGGGCAACTCCTTCAGGATCCTTACCCAAGGTAATTAAGACTACATAATAGGTCTTTGGAGAAAGGTTGCCTACTGGTTTGTATTCTTGTTTTCTATGGATTCTGCTATGAATTCCGTTTCCCCTAACCCAGAGGTAAATTGTTCATGCTTTGAGCCTTGTGAACCCATGTGCTTGTAAAGGAAAGTGCAAACTATACCTTAGGTGTGGGTGCAGTGTCACATACTGAAGTCCTCAGATTATCTGTACGGGGATAATAAGCCAGAGAGGTCAGGAGTCCTCCAATGCTTGCCTGGTCCTTCAGGGCAGGAGGAGGGGTCACAAGGGTCTGAATGTCTGAAACAACCAAGAAAAGATCTTGGGCAAAGAACACCTCTTACTTAGCATATGTGAGATTCTATAGAATTGTTATGAAATTGACAAGAGTTCCTAGAAGGAATTCACCAACCCTCTTAACTTGTCCCTCCCAGGATTGTAAATCCATTGCAAAAGGGACTGAGTAACACCACTTTAGAGCATACATTAATGCTTAATATAAACCTATATCAAACATAAGGTGAAGGTCGACAATATCTGATCTTTGTAGAAGAACCTATCATATATTTGGACTGTTAATTCTTCCCTCACTCTTTTACAAGCTAAATTAATATTAAGAGAATTTATAATCATTTTGTTCATTTATATCAATAATGTCATCTTCCATGACATATTTTAGGTTCTTGGAATCCTAAGACATCAAACCGTTCTGAGAAGGGTGTTACTGCTTTGTCTAATATCCTTTTCCCTCAAGTCAACCATAATCTCAAGACGGTATCAGAAGATCAGGATGTTACTTCTATTCTCCAAATCCTAAGAGTAGGATAATCAATTAGAGCCCTCAGAGGTGATCTATTCCAACTCCTACATAAAGCAAGAATCTGTAATAAAATATAAATAAATAAAATAATAAATAATAAAACATCTTTAATGAGTGACATTGTGACCCTAAGCTCTATCCTGGTAACAACAAGAATACTTACACAGGAGGATGGAAGTGTCAACTTGGAAATACGAAACCTGAGACTTAATTCTTTGCTGTTTAAAAAAAAAACCAACAAATCACCAAACTAGCCTCTAACTGAAGACCTCTAGTTACTGAAAAATCTCAAAGAAGTTCATTCAATTTTTGAACAGCTCTAATTGTTAGAAAACTTTTCCCTTATCTTGAACAGAAAAAAAAGTCTGATCTGTCTTCCATGTAACAACCATTCAATTACTTGAAGACAGCTTCCATATTTCCCTATATCTTTTCTTCTCTGGGCTAAAAACAGAATCACAGAATCTAAGAGATGGAAAGTGTGCCAGTGACCATCAAGTCCAATCCATACCTAAGCAGGAATCCCTGGTACAATATATTCAACAAGTGGTCATCCAACTTGACACGCTCATCTAGTGATAGGCAACTCACCTCCTCATAAGGCAACTTGCTCTACTTTCAAACAATTTAAATTGTTTAAAAGCTTTTTTTCTTCTACTGAGGTGAAACTGACCTCCTTACTACTACTTTTTACTCTCTGGGGATAAGTAGAACAAGTTGAATCCTTCCTTCCACACAGTATCCATAGACAATCAGAGCTCACAGAGTATATGCTCCACTTTTATTCCCTGAAACATAGTACTACAGTGTTCTAACTGCTACTAAAAAAAAAGAGAAAGAAAGAAAGAAATAGAGACAATATTGTGATTGACCATTCAGAAAATAATAAAGAGAGAATATACTCTACTCTCTGTTAGGATTTTCTGCTGAGAAAAAAAAAGTGAAGAGAAGGAGAAGTCTGAGGAAAGCTGGGAGTTGGTGCTATGCCCAGGCTACACTTCTAAACTTTCCAAAGAAAGCATCAGAAGATACATACACATTTTAAGGAATATTTTATTTGGGGAGATCACTAACATTATGTTATCTTAATTTTTCATTAAGACAATTATATTCTTCCCTGCGGAAGAACATTGGAAAGACAGAGTTGTCTGAAACTATAAAAAATGTACAGACTGAGTCAAAATCCAATATTTGGCATTCAGATATAACAGAAATACCTCTTGGTGGGGCAAGATGAGTACATTGACTTCAGCCTACTGCCAAGAAACCAAAACAGGTTGAGACATTTCAATTACTTTAAACGATAACTTTCTTTGAATGAGACACTTTTGTCAGCAAGTTTTTTTCAACCGGATTAAGTAGCGTCCTACTGCTAGTTAGGACAGATGCTTCACTGTTAGGCCTTTAAGTCTGTTTCATGTGATTGTCTTGTTATATTATAGCTGTTCGAATCCATAGGGCTTTTGTTTTATAATTATATATATTAATAGGGGACTGGCTGCTGAACCCTGTCCTTGTGAGTATTCCCAAAATGCTGCAGATACAACTGCCACATGGGAGAGGCTATGGAATAAGCTTCATGAATATTTGTGATGGACTTCCATGTGTAATGGAATTAGAGCATGGGTAGACTTTAATTAGTTCTGGTCTGCTAACCATATGATGTGGAAGAGCCTGTTTTATTGACTGAGGTTCATTCAAAAGGAGCTCACCGATCAGAGCCTCAGCCTTTCTCTTCTATTTGTCAGCATTCTGATAAGAGAAGAGGGGGACAATGCAGTCATGGGGGAGGCATTAGGCCCTCCCCAATCTGAGGTCAGCTGGTAGCCTCTGCATTTGTTCTTTTCTTTTAGGTGAAGGAGATTGGAGCCTATGATTCTGTGAGTTTCAAAAAGTCAAGAGAGTTAGGTACCTGAGGTTTGGGGGTCAAGTCTGTGAAGGTTTTGTGGCCAGCCCAGCATCAATGGGTAGAGCAAGAAGCAACTATCAGGACCCAGTCCAAAGATAATTCAGATGAGGATTCATCTAACAGTGACACCATATTTGAACTTGTTCTGGGTTGGACATGACCCAGGCCAGTCTTTTAGTAGTTTATGTTCATTATTAGGACAAGATTAGACGCTTGTGGGTCATTCAATAGTTAACAAAAGATTTCCTTAGCTATAGCAGAAGAAAGATATTCAACAAGAATATGCATAAAGGACACCTCAAGTGAACTCAGCTGCATAAAACTCCTTGCCTGACTTGCCCAATATTTTTCACCAGTCAAACATTAGAGAGAGCTCCTAGAGCTAGTTAATGGCTATTTTATACTCAGGTAACCAAGAAGTGATGTGAATAGCTTAAGTTATTGGTCCATTGAAATTATCAAATCTTGAGGATGGTTTCAATACATTTTAAGTGTAAAAAGTACTCTCCCATAGCCAGACTGCTATATCTCCCCCCTTAGGGTTCTAGGTTGAAGGATATGGGAGTTTAGGGAGTCATTTCTCCACAACCATCAGCTTGAACTGCCACTGGTGGTATTTGGGGACCCTCTTTTTGATAAATACAAATACATTTTGTATTTTATGTTCCATGTATTATGTGTTTATAGGTTTCCATGCATTGACAGCAAGCTACAAAAGGGGATTTTGCTGGTTGGGAAGCTTTGGATTTGAAACTCTTTGGCAAATCACTATCTACATGTCCTTAAAATAGAACTGCAAAGGAAGTAAGGTTTGCTATCTTGCTTCTCTTTCTAGACTCCTCTCTCCTCCATGACCCTCCTCCCCAGACACCCTGTACCTTTTTGCTGTTGGTTCTCTGGCTATGTCAACCCAGATTTGCCTTCTCTGGAAATGCCTCATACTCCAAAATTAATTACCTATTCTTCCTTTCATTCACTTCCCCTGATCTCCTGTTCCTACACAGCATGACTAATTTACTAATCCAAATATAAGTGACCCCTAATAAAGACCATATCCACAAAATTAGGTCTCTTTTAAAAATGTATGCACACATAATATCAATTATAAGGTTCCATTCAGGTTTTATATAAGTCAGATTTGTTGGGAATAAAAGTGTTTAAAAGTTCAGACTAATATGATAATTTGAATCAAAATCAGGAAAATCATTATTTGGCATAAAGCTAACAAAACAAGCAGATGAGTTGTAGTGGTATTACAGGCTCATAGCTTTATACAGGTTTCTTCTTGCCTCTAAGCCAGGGGTTCTTAGTGTTTTTTGGGGGTTTTTTTGGTATCATGGGCCTCTTTGGTAGTTGAGCAATGCCTATGGATCCCTTCTTAGAATGTTTTGAAATGCATATACAAAGGAAACTAATTATATTGAAATAGTTATCAGAATTTTAAAAAAAAGCTTATGGACCCCAGATTAAGAATGTCTGCCTAAACCCACTTACTATAAAAAATCCCTTTAAAGAAATTAAAATTGGGGACTTTTCCAAACCAGAAACTGTTATACAGTTATCCCTTCCATATTGTGATGGGTGAGGAATATGGCTCCCCTTCGATCTGGAAAATCCAGGTAAATTTTTTTGGCCCTCCCTTTGTAGCAAGGAAGAAGTCTGAATTATTATGGTATTAAAAGATAAAATGTGTCAATATTATACAATAATATATATACACATATGAAGTGCATTTCTTTGTTTCCTGTGGCTTCCGCAAAACTCCCAAAAATTTCCATTTAATTTCTTATGCCAAATCACGATATATAGAAACCACAATGTATCAAAACTGTGTTGGGAAAAGTCAGGATATGGAAGGGATAACTAGTCTGGATTGATCCTAGATGTGTGCTCTTGAATAAATATCTTCGCTCTCAGGACCTCAGTTTCCTCATCTATAAAAATGGTTCAGCTCATCATTAACCCCAATTCCTGTTAAGTTCCACCAGGAAAATACTTTTTCTCTGGTATGCTTCTTAGAAAGCACAGAGGAAAACTCTTCCTTTTAAGAGTTTGGTAGATTCCACTATCACAGATTTAGAGCTAGGAGCTATGCCACCACCTAGTGGCAACTTAAAATATTTATGTGCTTAAATAGCAAACCAAATTTTAGCAGAAAGTGGGATGCTTACAATCAATATCTTTTACCAAGTAGCAGCAATAAATAAGATGGAATCAAGTTCAAAACCAGACTGAACACAATTTCATTTAAAAATGACAACAAGGCTAGCATTTGATAGAGATGTTCCAGGTTTCCTGGGGCCTTTAGTTAACCAAAAAAAAAAAAAAAAACACACAAATCTAAATGTATTCTCATTTCCTTCTTCAGCAACAAATTAATGTTCATTTTAAAAGTTTAATCACTATATTACAAAGTCTTCATTTCTAAGACCCCTAAAGAAAAAAATTAAGGGTAAGAGAGAGAGTCACTATTTTTCAGTGAGCTTTTCAAAGAAAGTAGCCTTCCTGATAGTTAAAATATAATCATCACCTTCCAAAAATTCATCTGGAATGCAGAAGACCCCATTCCATAGTAGACTATCATTCATGTATTTTCACATGTGTTTTGACCCAGGCAACTGTATGATTATAAATTGGAGAACAGTTGCTGATCCGTAGTGGTAAAGGGAATTTCCTTACCAGAATTTCCCTACGTGAATGAAATTACTAGCCTGGATCCAAAAGAAAATTAAGACCTAAGTACTTTGTGATTCAAGGTGGACAAAAAGCAAAATTCCATTTGTTGAAAACTCAGTTTAAAAATAGGATCCATATGAAAGTGAGAGCCTGAATAATCAAAACCTAAGGGGTTCTCCACAGGATTGAGTCTCTCCAGTATTGAAAAGCTAACAGGGAAAGAGTTTGCATAATAAGAATATGATATGACCGATGTCTTTAAATATTTGAAGGGATATCATATAGAAGAGAGATTAGACTTATTCTTTTTGGCCCCAAAGGGCAGGACCAGGAGTAATAGGTGGGAATTAAACAGGGATAAATAAATTTAAAACATTACACTTGAGTTTCAAAAAAAACTTCACAAGTACAGGTCAGGGAGGCATGGTTAAATAGCAGTTTTTCTGAAAAAGATCTGAAGGTTTTAGTGAACGGCAAGCTGAGTGTGAGTCATCAGTGTAATATGGCAGACAAAAAAGGCTAACATGATTTGGGGCTACATTATGGAGGTGATTGATAAGTCCTCTGTCCCAGTCAGACCACTTCTGGAGTATTGGATTTAGTTCTGGGTACCACAGTTTAAGAAGGCCTTTGATAACCTGAAGAGTATCCAGTAGAAGGCAACCTTGATGGTAAAGGACATTGAGACCTGGTCTTATAAAGCTTGATTGAAGAAACTGGGGATGTTTTACAAGATGAAGAAGAGATTCCAAAGGGACATGCCAGCTATCTTCAAGTATTTGAAGGGTTGTTATACAGAAAAGAAATTCATCTTATTCTTTTGTTCCCAGAGGGCAGAGAAGTAATAGATGAAAATAACAAAGAGGCAAATTTAGATTTAATATCAGGAAAAACCTCCTAGCAGTGAGATTTATCCACAAATGGAAAGTCCCTTGGTGGGTCCCTCTCATTAGAAGTCCTCAAAGAGAGACTAAGTGAGTACGTATGTCATAATAAAGATTCCTTTTCAAATATGAATTGGATTAGGTTCCTTCCAATTCTAAGATTCTGTGATTCTGGGGAAAATATCTGTGATTCTATAAATAAAAAGAAAGGGTGCAGAGAGCAATAGAGAAGCACAGTGGTAACTGAACAGGTTGTAACATAAAGAACTAGGAAGATCTGAGATAAAAAATGTCATTACGGGAACATATGAATGAAAACAAAGATAGGCTGGTCATGTGGTCAAAATGGGGGATATTAGGAAGACAACCTGAATGCTGCACTGGTATCCTTGAGATTTCAGTGAAGAGTGAGGAAGAACACCAGCACCTTGGGTGATCCCTGTGTAACACATATATGGGAAGATATCGACGAGTTGCACAGGTATCCAAAGAGTCAAGATTTGCATCATTTTAGAAAGGGTATACAAACTGATCACAGGTTTATTTGAGTAGCTTGATATTTTATCCCTAGTGCCTAGACACTAGTCACTTGGTCAATGTTTGTTGACTGAATTGGCACTAAAACATGAGGCAAGAAGAAATAAATTTCTCAAAAAGATTAGACACTCATTCCCCTTCCTTTACAAGGTACTCCTTTCTACGGTGAACAAGGGCACAGTAGTCTCTTGGATATGCAATGATACATCGTGCATTGAAGTTTAGGTGATTTTAGCATTTTGTCCAGTAGGAGTGGGTGAAAGACCTCTTGCAAAAAGTGGGATTTAAGCTGAATCTTGAAGGAAGGCAGATAAACCGTAGAGGTTAAGGAGGGAGAGCATTCCAGGCGTGGGGGAGAGTTAGTGCAAAGACACAAAAGATGGTATATTATAGGGAAAGAACAGAAAGGAGACAAGTGTAGCTGGATTATAGAGTCCATGGAGAAGGATAAAGTGTAAAAAGACTGGAAAAGAAAGAAGGGGCCAGGTTGAGAAGGGTTTTAAATCAGTGGTATCAAACTCAAAGGGAGTGGGGAGAAGGCATCTATCCTTAAGGATCCCTGCAGGCCATGCATGTTGGTTTAGTTTTAAAATGTAATGTTATCCACTGTGCACAGTAACAGCAACATTGTGCGATGATCAACTTTGATAGACTTGGCCCTTCTCAGCAACGCAATATTGGATCCAAGACAATTCCAAAAGATGCATGATGGAAAATGCTACCCACATCTAGAGCAAGAACTGTGCAGTATGAATGAAAATGGAAGTATACTATTTGCAGGGGCAGTGAGGTGGTGCAGTGAATAGAGCACCGGCCCTGAAGTCAGGAGGACCCGAGCTCAAATTTGGCCTCAGACACATGATACTCTCCAGCTGTGTGACCCTGGGTAAGTCACTTAACCCCAATTGCCTCCCAAGAAAAGGAAAAACACCTTTTTGGGGCAGCTAGGTGGCACAGTGGATAGAGCTCTGGCCTTGGAGTCAGAATGACCTGAGTTCAAATCTGATCTCACATACTTGACACTTACTAGCTGTGCGACCCTGAGCTAGTCACTTAACCCTGATTGCCTCACCAAAAAGGAAAAAAAAAACACTATTTGTACTTCTTTTTTTTGTTTTTTCTTTCTCATGGTTTTTTTCCTCTTGTTCTGATCCCTCTTTCATGACACGATTAATGTAGAAATATGTTTAATATGATCATACATGTATAACCTAAAAATGCAATATTATCAGTGTTTTATCATATTTTTATTTATTTTGTTAACTATTTTCCAATTACTTTTTAATCTGGTTTAGGTTGTACTAGGGGATGTCCCATGGTCCTTTGTATTTGACATTTCTGCTTTAAATGACAAAGAAATTTATATTTGACCCTAGAGCTACTGGAAGTTAATGAGTAGAGGGATGACATGGTCAAACTTACCCTTCAGGAAAATCACTTTGGAAGTTAAATGGAGAATGAATTGGAGTAGAGAGAGACTTGAGGCAGGAAGACCAATTAGACTAATTGACTGCAATAGTCCCACCCAGAAGTGATTCGGGTCTAACCTGAAAGAAATTATTTCACAATTATCATAACTATCTATTGATTTTTTTGTTTTTTCCATGGGAATTCCAGCAAATACATTTTTAGGGAGAAAGCACTTGTTATCCCAAACTCTACTGTCCATGATAATTTGTAGAGGAGAGTGAAGAAATACAGGATTTCTTGACATACTTAGGACTTAGTACAGAGGTTAGGCACAGTATTCTGCCAATGGCTTTTAAAATAAGCATACTTTATATCTTTCCAAATGATTACTTTTAACCCAAAATTAGTTAAGAGCTCATTTTCTTTTATACCAAAACACGAAAATTCAGCATGTTTTAATTTTCACAAACCATCACTTTTTTGAATGCAAATTGAAGGTGCTTTTATTGAAGAGATGAGATTATATACAACAGAAGAACTGAAATACTGTCCAAAAATTATTCTTTACTCTTGGAGCCCAGATAATTATAAAATCCCTATAGTCACTGGAAATCCCCAAAGAGTTCTATGTCATTTCAATGCATCTCTAAAAGCCAATGACCATCTACTCATCTAAGGTGAAGATGTCCAGTCTATTATTCTCTTCTCTTCTGCATTAGAGTGCTTCTTCTCCATTGAGAAAGAAAACAGGAAAAAAAAATCTGGGTTTTAATCCCATTAACAAGCTGTGAGACTTTGCTCAAGTCATTTCAGTTAAGTCTCTTAATCTTTAAAATAAAGAGTAGATTATATGGCCTGTAAGGTTCTTTCCCCCTCAAACATTCTGTTTTTATTATTCTATGACTGGTACATAATTATGCCTTTAAAATCCCGCTGTAAAGATTGTATTTCCCATTGTGAGTGGTTTGGCCTGTGGTTTTGAGGCAGGACAATCTATCCATGCCTTTTATACTTTTACAACACAAAAGAGGGAACAGAATTGATCAGCTGTCCTGGCATTTATCCAACTCTTTATATAATTACCTGGGTTATGGAGGATGTAAGGGGCTGTTGTAGGGAAAGTGAACATCTGCCTCCTTCCAAAGATCCACAGCAAATGGTCTCAGGTCAGAATGTGTCAGTGTTTCAGTCCTAAAGAAAGAGGACCTTTTTGATTCCTTCCTCCTCTGCTGTTAGCGACTGGAGGAGGTTGGAATGTTCACAGGAGCATCTGGGTTCTTTGATGTAATATATGCTGTGGCTGTAGCACACAGGGAGAGAAGAGTGTAGTGACATCTGGGCTGATTAGAATGACATGCATAGATCAACTTACTGGTCAGGTTCAGAGGATAGGAAGGAGAGAGGATATAGTTACTCCCTTTTTCCCATTTTTTTTTTTTTTGGTGAGGCAGTTGGGGTTAAGTGACTTACCCAGAGTCACACAGCTAGTGAGTGTTATATGTCTGAGGCCAGATTTGAACTCAGGTCCTCCTGAATCCAGAGCTGGTGCTCTATCCTCTGTGCCACTTAGCTGCCCTGAGATTGTTATTCTCTAATGTCCATGGTCTTTCAAGCTCTGGATCTTCTTCCTCTTTTATTTAGATTTAAAGAAAGAGATAGATAGATGATGATGATAGATAGATAGATAGATAGATAGATAGATAGATAGATAGACAGACAGACAGATAGATAGACAGAAAAATAGAAACACTCGCTATGTGCTAGGCATTGTGCTAAGTGCAGGGTATACAAATACAGACAAACAAGACAGTGGGAGAAGATAACATATAAAGGGGAGGAGTGGGCAGGGAAGGATACCTACATATTGGCAAAAGCTGCCAGCAAAGAGGTAGAGAAGAAATAAGAGGAGGGTAGGCTGGATTACCTTCAGGAACATACAAAATCCTTTTAAAGACAACAAGTTTCTCCTATAAACAAAGGGATTTTTTTTTGTTTTTAAGAATAAAAAAAATATTCTCCCATTGTTTTATCACTATGTGATATGGAACACAACAGTTTCCAAAGGATTTATAATGGTGAGGACCATGGTAGTCGTGAGCAGGCTGCAATCTATAACCACTGAAAAAAATTTGAAGATCAGATATAAAAGAAGTCATCTGGGAAAAGTAAGACAAGAAGAAAAAGTGGACTGGTCACATGAGAAGGGGAAGTGGTAACAGGTGGACACACGCAAGTGTTCCACTGATATCCTCTTGATATCAAGAGAATATGAGGATGGCGCCCAGTACATTAGGTGAACCCCACTGTTGCAAACTTAGGGGAAGACCTGGGCAAGAAGCAATCTCATAGGATGGGCAGGCATGGATTGGTTGGGATTTGCATCATTGAAGGGAAAATTCAGATCAATGAAGTCACAGATCCATTTGAATAATTACACAATCCATTAACAATTACGTTGTCATTTTTTCTCTTTTGCGCTTTCTTTTAGGATCCCAGAAATCATCCTTCAACTTGCAAACCTTGGTCCATCCACATTTCCTAAAAATGAGAATGAATGGAAAAGGGTTATATCTATGCTTGATTTTATGTCTCAAACCAAACCACAGTGCACCCTTACTTCTAAACTTCAAGATGAGTGCTTAGTATACTATAATTTTTCTCTTCCTTGGGGTGAGGCATGCAGAGTTTTCACCAACGTGCACAACATATTTAGAAATCAAGACTCAATTTATGCTTAGCAGTCTGACTACAGTCTGTTTTACAACAAAAATTCACATCATCGCCATTTGCAAAACTCTTTTGCAATTTTGATTAAAGATTTTACATGTTTTTACCTCAGTTCAGGTCTGCACATACCATCAAAGAAACACACAGACCATAGATTTCGACAGTTTGATTATCCGTACCACTTTGCATTTGCACACAGCTAGTGTCTGAGACTTGATTTGAACTCACAAAGAACTGAGTTCAAATTTTACCTCAGATACTTATTAGCTATTTGACCCTGGGCAAATCACTTAAGCCTCTGTGTGCTTCATTTTCCCCACTTGTAAAATGAGGACAATAATAGTACCTACGTCCTAGGGTTGTTGTGAGGATAAAATGAGATATTTGTCAAGTGCATTTAAAACTTTAAAGTTATATAAATATATTATTAATAGTAATATTTCTTATTACATAGATTGTACTTTAGTATCATCTGAAAGCTTGAATCTCTACTGGTTCCAAACTTAGCAGCTGTGTGACCTTGGGATTGTCACCTATCCTCTTTTAGCCTCAATGTTCATCTGAATAGTGAGTGTGATGTATCAAATGACCTCGAGTCCTTTCCATTTCTTACATTCAGTGGGTCAATCAGTCTATGCAGCTGCCACAGGATCTCAGATCCCATCTCTTAGTGACTGGGAAACAGAGAGGGAGTTGAGATCTATGTTGTTTTGTCACAACTGGGATAAGGCCAGTTTTATCTTTTGGGGTTTTTTTTTAACTAAAATGAAATCCCTTAAGCCTTGTCTATGGTATTTTTGAAGGAGCACCAAGCTCTCTTATTTATTTATATGGATTTGATTAACATTAGTAACAAATGAAAATATCAAACCAAAGTTTCTGCCCTGAGATGTGTTTTTTGGACAATAGTGAATTTCAGTGAGAAAACTTGCTTAAAATGCCACACTGTTCAAGTGTTCAATAAAACATGGTATTTCTAAAGTGCTGAGTACACAGAAGAACTTAGATCAACACTCAGGATTATCAGGGAGGAAGGATGTAACCATGGAAAGAGTCAGAGGACTCAACTTCAAATCCCACCTCTGATGCTTAACACCTGGAGAGCTTAGGCAAATCACTTCTGGGTCTCAGTTTCCTCATCTCTAAAATGACAGGGTGGGACCAGATGAACACCAAGGTCCCTTCCATCTCTATAACGTATTGCACAATATTCTAATGCCTGGCAAGTCAACAAACTTTCCAAAAAAGAGACCGCTGGTTTCCTTCATAGACCTCTTGTTCTGTTCTTCTTTGCACAGGGAAATATCCATGTTTGCTGGTGTTTGTATAGTTCAAAAATATAGAAGAAGAAAACATTGAAATCAAAATAAAATGAGAGCATTGGACTAAATCTATGATTCTATGATCCTAAATCTCCAGTCTTGATCTCTCTCCTGAGTCCCAGACCCGCTTCTCCAAAATCTATCTCTACTTGAATGTTCTTCCAATTCCAAATGGTCAAAACACTGCTTATTATCTTTTCCCCTAAACCTGCTTCTACTTCTGGTTTCATCACCTGCCACAGGAAACACGAAGGCACTCACCTTCAAAACCTTGATGATTTAACAAATCCTTATTAAATAAATATTTATAACTGATTTTTCCCTCTTACCCACTTCTTATATTTCACAAAGGAGCAAAAATAACAATTTGCTACTATTTTGTTAAATTCAGTATGTACGCACTTTAAAAAAAAAAAAAACCCTTACTTTATTTTCAATTCAGGGAACAAAACAAGCATTTCCATAACATAGTACAACAACAAAAAAAAAAAGATGATTGCACATGAAACTACAAACCCACCATGTACAACTTGTTATTTTCTCCCAATATACCACAAAGTTATCACGTAAATTTCTTTTTTTAGTTCCCGCTCTGGAGATGGCTTTAAAAAAAAAGACAAAATAAAAGTACACGGATGGTTTCATATACAATCATCTTTCTTGTTGTCTTTTGTATATCAGGATGTTTGTAGGGTTTTTGACGATTGTTAAATTCAAAATAAAAAAGAAAAAACATTTAAATAAATGTAATCCATCATTTAGGCACGGAAATTCTTCAACAAATCCCAGCAGTCAAAGGTGCTCAAATAGTCCTGCATAATGCACTTGTGGTTTTAGAGAGTCCTTATACCAAAAATAATATTTTAGTGAAACCAGACTAGGGATGATTGCTTTCCCACTGATTTCATGGTCCACGGTTTTTTTCATTGAATTGTAAGATCAGCTTCTCAGGGAAAAACAAAAACAAAACTGGATTGACTGGTAGTGCAGATCAACCTGGATACTAATCCTAACATTAGGAAACAGGAAATTGGAGGTTATATAACCAGACCTTTGAAACAAACACCTGGTCCAGTTTTTTAAGTTTCTATTGAATCCAAAACAAACTTCACAAAACGAATAGCTCAAAAAGTAGGAAGGAGGAAGAGAAAACCACCTTATCAACCTTCTAAAAAAATACAGCTGGTTTAACTGATTCATTTTTTCCACTGAATTGCCTCACTGTCACAGAAATATAGCTTGAGTGTCATTAAGATTGGGAGCAGATGAAATCCTACCAGTAATAATGTCCAGGTTGGTCTAGTGATCACTTTGATAACTAACCTATTGTTTATTTTATGGTGAAGACATTTAGTGAAAATATTATTCCAGTTTGGGATACCTTAACTGTAAAAATTCAGTAAGTTATAAAAGTTATTTCCTTTATTGGAAAAAATTCAAATTGTATATTGACTGATTCACCAAACTCAAATTTTCTAATAGAGGTGATGATTCCAAAGTCTTAGAAGAAATCTCAGAATTTGTAAACTAATGTTACCAAAATAAATGACTGAGAATATTAATAGTTCCTGACCCATGTGACCACCTTCCCATCTCTATGAAAATTTTATGAGAATCCATATATATGCATGTGATGGCTCCTTGATGAAGGAAGGTATGAAGAGGAAATGGGTAGGTTTTTGCAAATGGTCAGCAGACCATATCTTCACAATCACACAGCTGACTGCACAGTTCAGAGAATACAAAAAAATCTCCTGTTCATTGACTATAAAAAAAAAGTTAATAAGAGAGAGGAAAATTCTACCTTAAATCTTGTCTCATTCAACAACATGTCTCCCATGCTTATGTTAGTATCATATACAATTCCTTGAAAGATGTAATAATAGAAATTGATTTATGTAATGACCCTCTGATAATTAATGTTAAGACATAGGCTTGTCCTAGGAAACTGAAGTGAGGCTAAATGACCTACCCAAGGTCACATAGATAGTAAGAGTCTGATGGAAGATTCTAATTTAAGTCTTCCTGACTCCAGGTTCAGTACCCTAGCCACTACTCCATGCTGTGAAACAGTCCCTGTCCCAAGTGTCCCTCTATCTACAGGCCTCTGGTTAGAGATTTAGGTAAAGATCCACTAATATTCCCTTTCAGCAAGGCTCCTGCTTTTCTAATAGCAGGTGGTTCAAAAGGCAGTGATAAAATCATTGGAGTTGGACTCTGAAGACCAGGATTCTAATCTGGGAGCGGTCACTTAATATTTTGGGGACTTTCAGTGAGTCCCTTAATCCATTCTGAATCTCAGTTTCCACATCTAAAAAATGGGGCAGAAGAACATTTGTCCCATGTTCCTCAGAAGAATATTGTGAAGTAGTCAGTTCAAAACTCCTCGTGCTGAAAGTCAGGTTTTGGGGGTTTTGGGGTTTTTTTTTTTCAGTAGACTTCAGAGAAAACTGAGAAAGGTGGAGATTGTGTAAGGAGCTAGCTCAGAGAGGCATGGTATGATAAGGTCAGAGACAGGATCTGATTGGTGTATTACTTAAAAAGCCAAGGAAGGAAGGAATTCTCCACCTCTTTCTCTCATACTTTAAAGCTCTTGTCTTACTGTTTGCTCTCTGACTTTGAGTCAAACAGTTTCCTTCATCTACACTTTCAGTTCTTAATGCCATTTCCTCTTTGAGTTAAAAAAGAGAAAATCTGTTTTGGAAGCAATGCCTTCCCATTTGCAATCCGATGAGCTGGTCTTCTTTGTGAATGGAAAAAAGGTAGGTCTGGGCATTGTTATTATTTATTATTATGGACTTGGGCAAAAAAAAAAAAACCATCAGTTTGAGAGAAGCACCCAGGACCCACTAGAGCTAAACTTTTAGTTGGGCAGGGGCAGGGGAGAAAAATCATAGGTCAGCTGTCTTTCTGTTCTAAGAACTGCTTCCTCAGGCTGTGGCCACTGAAACCACTGGATTCCTTTTTCATCCCAGTTTCTGCACAGTTATCTATCATGGAAATTCAGGCTTTGCATTTTAGTTTTAAGTTTAATAATATATTTTGGTAACAAGTTCTCAAAATTGGATTAAGGATTTATTAAGGAGTAATTAAATTTTACACAAAAGTTGTATTGATAACAGTATATAAAGTTAAATTATTTTCCAATTTTTTTATGTCTGGTAATCCTAAAGGACAGGAGAGTTCGTTGTCAGTTAGACTCTCATAAATTTTTAAAAGACTCTTATAGCAGATACAGGATTTAGGTCAAATGATATATAAACTGAAATTCTCTGAAGTTTCAAAATTGAAAAACCAAATTTGAGTGATTATACTCAACTATATTAAGTCAGAATTATCTAGGAGCCTCTAGATTTGGAACCAGAAAAACTCCTTTTAGAATTTGTCCTGAGAATAAATATGTTAATGTTTAAGTTTTCTTGGTTACTTTGGTGACATGTAAATCTCCCTTCTCAGAACAAGTCCATTGCGAGCCTTCTAAGTAATTTGATCTGTACCTGACTTAATGTAATTATGCAATTATGGTAATTATGAGAAAAGTTTTATTGCATTGTTTAATCTTGGATCCTCTGAAGCAAGCCCCTGTCCCTGAGTGGACAGACCCAGAAACAGCCAACATCTGATGGGACCCCTATCCCGAGATTCGGGAGCCTACTGTCCTAGTTTTTGATCTCTCTCCTTTTGTTATGTACCCAACCACCAATGCCCTGATTCAAGCTGTATTGGCATTTTCTTACTCTGACATTCTTGGCCCCTTTCCCTCACTCAAACAATGGTTAGCAATTACACCTGGGACCTTTCCCCTCAAAGAACTAACCCCCTGGGCAATATCCCGTGGTATATATCTGCCTCTCCTTTATAGGCCATAAGAGTAGGATGCTTTCAGATGCCCTCCCTTGGGCAAATGTCAAAATATTTTGAAGATACCCCATTTTCCAGAGCTAAGACCTAAATAAGCAGGATGTGCCCTGAGCTTGGCACAACAATAATCCTTTGCGCTCCCCTTCTGGCAAAGTGTATTGCTTGGACCAGCACCCAGTGTTCACTGAGGGATTTAGCTTCCTCTATTTCCCAGGGCCATCCATCACATGTTCACAATTACTGACAGGTATTGTACTCCTGTTCCTGTCACAGAACTCTGGTTCTGTACCTGGCAGGGTGGCCACAACCCCCAAGACAATGACTGTTCCCATAGGACCCAAGAATGCCCATATTGTCCCAAGAAATGCCAACCATGAGAACTATCTCAAGATCTAAGAATGATAGTGTTGTAAGCCAACCTCTTTCATATGTATAAGTGGCTCCCACCTTAGCAGCCTTAAGCCCTCCTTCTGAAGGGAAGGGGGGGGCTTCCATATGCATACATCATTTTCCTCACTCTGAAATTAATTCAACTTCTGTTTGTGTACTGATTCTTCTTTCTTTAGCTTACTCTATTTGTTTGGCTCCAACTATCACAGGTTAGAGGCCGGTTCTGATCCAACTGACACAGTCCTTTCTTAATATCTGGGAGTTTAGGGGGTAACCTTAGCCCATTTCCAGTCAAAGGAACCATTTTGATTTTGACTTTGTCAAGAGGCAAGAGAACAACCCTGGGTTCAGTAGCCAAATATGAATGCTCATTAGATTTTCCAAATTGTGGGGCAAGCCACAATAGCTCAAGATCGTATAGGTTGCCAAAAACCCTATTCATTTGATCTGGGCAAGTATCTTGAAAATTCACAAACCCCAGTTGTACTTCCCCAATGCATTCTGTTGGTCTTCAACACCCTAAAATTTCCCTTCAGGTGTGGTCTTGATGGTTCTGCTGCTACCCTAAAGGTTTCCTTGACCAGCAAGAATGCCATGAGTGGTTGCAGTGGGTCAGGACTTTTGTAGAACTGAAGAAAGTTGTATTTACGCCAACACTTTCACACCACTAAGAGAGTTGTTATGAGCCAAGGCTTGGCTAAACTGAACTGGGATTGCTTGAGTTAGCTTTGCCCTTGGCTGGATTAACCTAGGGCCCACCATAGATCCTTTGACAAAGAGTATAAAACAACAGATTTAGGACTTTGTCTGGAAGCTCTGGAAGGCCAAATCAACCTCTTAACTAACTTCCTGAAATGCTTATTTATCTCTTTACCTTAGCTTTTATCTTTTTACCTTCCAATGGATTGTTTTTTAACCTAAGGACCACTGAATATGGTATTATCATTATTATTATCATTATTATTATTATTATTATTAAAAGAATTATTTATTTGAACCCTCAGGGTCTGAGTAATCCATTGCATTGGATGAGGGTACAATGATCGCACAATTGGCCACTAGGAAAAGAGATAGATTGTGTGTTACACAACAGGAAAAAAAAAAGGTCATTTGGCTAAAGCACAGTCTTCAGGAGAATAATTTCCAATGATGCTAGAAAGATGAATTGGGAACAGGTTATAAAGAGTTTTAAAAGCTAAACAGAAGAGTTTATATTTTATCCTAAAGGCAATAGCCCAGTGACACTGGACTTGATAGAGGAGCATAGTGATATGATGAGATCTGCACCTAGGGAAAATGATTTTGGAAATGGTGTGTAGAATGAACTAGAATGGAGAGAAATTTGAAGCAGAAGGCTGAATTAGGAAGCTGTTGCAATAATCAGGCAAGAGTTGATGAGGGTCTGCAGTAAGGGTCCTTTCTCTATAATAGCCAGACACAATAATTAATTGTGTGAGTGGAGAGAAGGGATCAGATTTGAGATATACTGTGGAGTAGAAATGGCAAGATGTGGCAAGTGACTGGATATCTGAGATGAGGAGTGAAAGGAGAGTATGGGGATTAAAGAGTCAAGATGAATGAAGAGGCAAGGATGATGCTGAGGTTATAAGCTTATGATCCTGGGGGGCTGGAAGGATGATGGTGCCTTCAACAAACAGAAATAGAAAAGTTTGGAAGAGGAAAGTGGGTTTGTTTTTTGGGGGGCTTGGGGGGAAGGGGGGAGGGAGAAGGTAATGAGTTCAAGTTGGATGTGTTGAGTTTGAGATCTCTGTGACATCTTCCCACAAAATAGCCCAAAGGGGAGAAGAAGATAGTTATCTCCCTGAGGTCTGTAGTCCAAGAGTTTCAGAAACATAACTTCTGTCTGGATATACCACATGCCCCCTCAGCCTATGTAGCCTCTCTCCCAGAGTCCTGGCTCCTTTCTCTATAGTGGTTATCCCCACATGTAAATGCTTTCTCAGAGTTACATGACTTCTCTTTCTCTGGTTCCATGGCACTTCTGCTCCTTACTGATAGAAGCTGGGTTTCTCTTCCAGCCTGTCCCCTGAACTCAGTGGATGGATTCTTAAAGGCCTGGCTTACCCTTTTTCATCCTATCTAAATGGTCTCTTTTTTATTAACATTTATTTTTATTCACTCTTTTTTATTCACTCTTATTTTATTCACTTATTTATTATTTATTTTTATTCACTCAATTACATATTATTAGTAAGGGGCTAATTCACACTTCCTTTTTTTCCCACTTAACAAGTATTTTTTCCAATTACATGTAAAGATAGTTTTCAACATTCGCTTTAATAAGATTTTAAGTTCCATATTTTTTGTCCCTCTCTTTATCCCCTACCCCTCCCCAAGACAGAAAGCAATCTGATATAGGTTATATAGGTACAAACATATTAAACATATTTCCACATTAGTCATGTTATGAAAGAAGAATCAGAACAAAAGGGAAAAAATTGCAAGAAAGAAAAAACAAAAAAATGAAAATAATTTGCTTTGATCTGCATTTAGACTCTATAGTTCTTTCTCTAGATATGGATAGCATTTTCCATCACGAGTCTTTTGGAATTGTCTTAGATCACTGTATCACTGAGAAGAGCAAAGTCTATCATAGTTGATCATTGCACAATGTTGCTGTTACTGTGTACTATGTTCTCCTGGTTCTGCTCACTTCATTCAGAAACAGTTTATATAAATCTTTCCAGGTTTTTCTGAAATCTGCCTGCTCATCATTTCTTATGGAACGATAGTATTCCATCACATTCATATACCACAATTTGTTCAGTCAGTCCCCAATTGATGGGCATCCCCTCGATTTCCAATTCTTTGCCACCATAAAAAGAGCTGCTATAAATATTTTTGTACATGTGGGTCCTTTTCCATTTTTTATGATCTCTTTGGGATACAGCCCTAGAAGTGGTATTGCTGGATCAAAGGATATACACAGTTTTATAGCTCTTTGGGCATAGTTCCAAATTGCTCTCCAGAAAGGTTGAATCAGTTCACAACTCCACCAACAACACATCAGTGTTCCAATTTCCCCACATCTTCTCCAACATAATTCACACCTCCTGAGAGGAGCCCCAGTGTGTTTAAATTTAAGTGTTGTTAGCTTAACATTTAATTATCTGGCCTTTATTCAGTGAAAAACCAACTGCATTATACAAGGAAAGTGGACTCTAGAGAAGGTCAGTCATTTGTTTAAAGTCCCATATTTAACAAATGACAGAGTTAGCATTCAAACCCAGACCTTCAGATTGAGGGTTTTCTGGCCTCCGTTTAGTGATCTTTCCACTTTGCCACGTTGCCTAGCTATCCAGACATCCAGGCAAGGATAATTCAGTTCCCTAAACTGATTCTTTGGTAAAATAATTCAGTTATCTGACATTGATCCTATCAATGGGATATTTGCCAAATTTCTACTTCCCTTCATATTGGCTAGAGGAAGATGATATCTTTCTCTCCTCTAGATGATAATAGTAATAATTGCTAGAATTTATATATCACTTTAAAGTTTGCAAAGTGCTATCTCTTTGATCCTCACAATAACCCTGGGAGGTAGGTGCTCTTATTATCCTATTTTACAGATGAGGAAACTGAGGCAAAAGTGAAGTTACTCGTCCAGGGTCATACAGATAGTAAACATCTGAGGCTGTGCTTTGAAGTCAGGTCTTCCTAAGTCCAGGTCCCAGTATTCAGATTGATTCAGCACTCCAGAATATCAGGCCCACTCCATTGCACTGCTTGGATCAAGGAGTTAGTGCAACAGAAAATAGATTGCTCTGCTGCACTTCTTTGAGAAAAACAAACCCAGGAAAGACTTGCCAAGCAGAATTTAGAATGTTGGTCATTCCCCTTTCCTGTGGCTCCATGGGAGAGCTAGTGCTCTCAAGTTTCTCCTCTGAGTGTGACTCAGCTCCCAGGGAGGAAGATCTCAGATCTCTGTGTTCCAGGCTTCAGGCAACAGAAGAACATAGCTCTATGTGGAGAGCTGGAAAGGGCCTCAGAGATCATCTAGTCCAACCACTTCAATTTACAGATTAGGAAATGAAGGTCCAGAGAGGTGAACTCATTTGCCTAAGGTCACAGCTAAGAGTAGTAAGAGGCAGAGCCAGAATTTTAACTTGGGTCCTCTTGCCAAAATGTAGCATGTTCTCCACTGTTGCCTTCAGAATTTAACCGATCGATGTCTATAAGGATCTCATCTTCTTTCCATATTTTATATTTCATACTCTGGCTAAAAACATAGTCTCCTCAGCTCTGTAGCCAGTCTGATACCGCCAGCTCTACCAAGTGCTTATAAGATGTCAGGCAAGGGCACTGCTGTTGGCTACAGTGGAGGCCCTGACACATTCTGTATCCCAGTGTGGCTGAAAGAGCAGCGCTATGATGTCATTGCCTACCTGGCCAATACTGGACAGAAGAAGGACTTTGAAGAGACCAGGAAGAAGCTTGGGCATTGAAGCTTAGGGCCAAAAAAGTTTTCATCAATGATGTCAGCAAGGAATTGGTGGAGAAGTTGGTCTGGCCATTTTGTTCGGTCTACCGCCCCATATGAGGACCCCCACCTCCTGGTTGCCTCCCTTGCCAGACCCTGCATTACCCACAAATGGATGAAATTTGCCTACCAGAATGGGGCCAAGTATGTGTTTCATGGAACTATGGGAAAGGGGAATGATCAGATTCAGTTTTAGCTAACCTGATATTCCTTGACCACTCAGATTAAGGTCATAACTTCCTAAAGAATAATTTAATTGTACAACAGGTTCAAAGATTGCAATAACATGATGGTGTATGCAAAGAAACAGAGTATCCTAAGAATTACCCCTCAAAGAGCTCCTGAAGCTTAAGTGAGAACCTCATGCACATCAATTACAAAGCCATAATTCTGGAGAACCCCAAAAACCAGACACTGTCTGGCCTCTACACAAAGACCAGGACCCTACAAAGGTTCCCAACAACCCAGATATCTTAGAGATTCAATTCAAGAAAGGTGACCAATTGTCAAAGACAGCACGTCCCATCCATCACATGCTCTTCCTCTCTTTAGAGCTCTACCTCATTGTAAATGAAATTTGGGCAAACCCGGGATGAGCTGAATTGACATTGTGGAAAACAGTTTCATCAGAATGAAGTCCAATCCTCCTATCATGCTCATTTAAACATTGAAGCTTTCATCATGGATTGAGAAGTACACAAAACTAAGTAGACCCTGAGCTTGAAATTTTCTGAATTGGTGTCCAGTGGTCTCTGGCACAAGGGAGGTATTAAGAGAATCAGTTTAGATGAGTAAAAAATAATAACAATAGCTGGTATCTATATAGTACTTTAATGTTTGGTAAGTGCTTTAAAAAATATTGCCTCATTTAATCCTTACAGCACCTAAGGGATGAGAAAGCTGAGATTGGCAAAGGCTAAGCCACTTGCCAAGGGTATTCCGTTGTTCATTCGTATTCAACTCCTTGTGATTCCACTTGGAGTTTTCTTGGCAAAGATACTGGAGTGGTTTGCCATCTCCTTCTCCAGCTCATTTTACAGATGAGGAAACTGAGGCAAATAAGGTTAAGTGACTTGCCCAAGGTCACGCAGCTAGTAAGTGTCTGAGGCCAGATTTGAACTCAGGAAAATGAGTCTTCATGACTTCTGGCCCAGCACTCTATCTACTGTACCATCTAGCTTCCCTCGCATGGGATGAGAAAGCTGAGGCTAGCAAAGGCTAAGCCACTAGTTAAGGGTGACCACAGCTAATAAGTGTCTGAGGCTGGTTTTAGACTCATTGCCTTCCTGATTCCAGATCGGGCACCCTGACCCTACCAATCTGCCAAGAATCATTAAAACTGATGAATTACTATTTTTTACAAATCATGGAGGTTGCTTCAAATAGGTCATATTATTATCACTTAGCATTTCCCTTTACTTTTCTCATGTATGTGAGTTCCCCTGCCACTGTGTTGTCAAGTCCCAGGAAGAGATTGAGGGCAAGGTCCAGGTGTGGGTCTTCAAGGGCCAAGTCTCCATCCTGGGCCAAGAGTCTTCTCAGTCACTGCACAATGAAGAACTCATGGGCCTGAATATGTGGGAGATTATGAGTCCTCTGATGCCCCTGCCTTCATCAACACCAACTCCCTCTGGCTAAAGGAATATCTACAGAGCAAGGTCACCAGTAAATGGACCAAGCAACTGTCAGTAGCACGGAGCTGTTCCTTGTTGCTGTCAATTTCCCCAAGTAATGGCAATGAGGTCATGACAATTTGCGATTGTCATTCACTCTTCTGGTTTACAGCTCAGAGAGGCTTAGCTTCATGTTCCTTTAGCAAGCAAAAGTGGTCAACAAAGAGAGGAAAGTAGAAATTACTAAAATAACAACAAAAATAATAAAAGACTACCTTGGATATGGGCAGCTAGATAGTGCAATGGATAGAGTGCTGGGCCTGAAATCAGAAAAACTCATCTTCCTGAATTCAAATCTGGCCTCAGACACTTATTAGCTGTGTGACCCTGGGGAAGTCACTTAACCCTGTTTGCCTCAGTTTCCTCATCTGTAAAATGAGCTGGAGAGGGAAATGGTGAACCACCCCAGTATCTTTGCCAAAAAAAAACTCCAAATGGGGTCATGAAGAGTCAGCTGTGACTGAAACAAATGAACAACAACCTTGCATATGGGGAAAAACGTAGTTTAAAACTAATACAAATCTCAAAGTAAGGCCACCATGTTAAATGTGACATTTTAAAAAGTCTAAATAGTTAAAAAAAAAAGAAAGAAAAGCATCTCATTCATTCATCCTTAGAACATTCCTAAGAAGCAGGTAGAATGAAAAAGAGCGTCATAGTCTCCTTTGTAGGTAGAGAAATTGGAGCTCAGAGACATTAAGCAATTCACCCAAACTTGAAAAAAATAGTGTTGCCGTAACTCTAATCTGGTTCCTTGACTTCTTCTAGTCTGGTGTTGGAATCTAGTGTCTCTCATGGAAAGGAGAGCTCCTCAAAATTAACTAATGGGGGGAGGGCACTTTGTTACCAGCTCCTCCCTGGCTCCACCACTTCTTTAACAACCAATTACATCAATGGAAATGGAAAGAGCAAAGAAAGAAAACTGAACACTTTTAATTATAGTGACCAAACTTGGTCCTAGAGAAATGCTGAGCCAGTTTATCTCCTCTTTGTACAAATGGGAGACTGTTGTATATACTATCAGACTCAAGCTTGCTTGAGTTTTGCTATGCTGATTTTTTAAAAAATTATTTATTACATCACTGAGGTTGGAGGAGAGGGATCTATTCAGAAATGAAGATGATATAAAAGCAAAATATATCTATAAAAAATTGTAAAACACAAATTAATATTCCCTTTGTACCTGTCCTATCGCCCCATTCCTAATCCTCTTAGCGGTTAACTTTCCTTTCTGAGCTAAACAAGGGAGAACATTTATTTTCATATTCTTAACAAAATAGAAGTAGTGAAACTCTTTGGGGTTCTAGTGGTAATGGAAGCATTTTGTTTTTTGTTTTTCTTGGAAAAGGAGGTATTAAGAGAATTAATTATGATGAGTGAATAATAATAATAGCTAGAATTTATGTAGTACTGGAAGATTCAGTAAGTACTTTACAAATAATATCTGATTTGATCCTCACAACAACCAATGGGAGGTAGGTGCTATTATTATCTGCATTTTACAGATGAGAAAGCTGAGGCTGGCAAAAGCCAAGCCATTTATTGAAGATGGCATAGCTAAGAAGTGTGTAAGGCTGGTTTTGAACTCACGTCTCCCTGACCCCAGGTCCAGCACCCTACCCCTACCTAGCTGCCAAGAATCATTAAAAAGGATGAATTACTTTTTTGTGTGTACAAATCATGGTGCTTGCTTTTAAATAGGTTATATTATTATTGTTATTATTATTATTACTTAACATTTCCTCTTCCTTTTCTCATGAATAGAGAATAAGAATTAAGGAGAAAGTCACAAGATGTGAATTACAAGGATATACCTCTCTAAACTTCTACTTCAGGTTTGAAGACAAGCCTAATTGTTATGTACAACATCTGGGCTCCCAAAAGGAAGAAAGTCTTGTCATATAATTAGTACTACAGTTTCATACTATATAATCTCTATAAGCTTTTTAACTACTTCGGACATAGGATAGAGGATAAATTTAGTGTATCCGAGCAAGATTTTTAGAAACCTGAATAAAATCGACCACAAATCCCAAGAAATCTCTAGTCTTTTGCAATTCAAGGTTTCTCTTTGAGGGAAGCTATGGCTCCCTGAACAAAGGAACAAGACTTCCTAACCAACTAGTTAACTACTAGCTAGTTAGACATCTTAATTAGGAAAAATATTTTTGTTGAAATCTCAGGTGAGATACCCCACCCTCTCAAGGCAAAGGATTTGTATGTATTATTTTGTCTGTGGACCCCATATTGGATGCCTGGGCCTTAGAACAAACCACTAGGGGGCAGTGTGGTGCAAGTGAAAGGTTTAGCGTCAGTGGCCCTAAGTACAAATCCCACCTCCAGCACTCACTACCTGTGTGATCTGGGGCTAGTCACTTTCTCTTTCTGAGCCTTAGATCCCTCACTTGTAAAATAAAGCAGTTGTATTAGTTGCCTTTGAAGGTTCCTTTGACTCTCTCTATGATCCAAGAAATTTAAACCTGAATCTTGAACGTCTCAAGTAAAATGGCACCTAATAATAAATTAACATTTATATAGCATGTTAAGGTTTGCAAAGGACTTTACACGTTGCCTTACTCGATTTGACCAAGAAGTGAAAGTCCCTTTTTTTTTTTTTTAGTGCACAGAAGAAAACAGAAGGAAGGTCAAAAGGAATCCCAGAATCAAGACAGCTTTAAAAATTACATGTTAAATCTATTATAGACTTTTTAAAAGAAAACAAGCTAGATATAATAGAGAAGGGCAGATTCTTGTACGATAATCTTTTTTTTTCTGTTCTACAATGTATATGGAGGTGCTCATTTTAGTTGGTGTTTGTTAATGTCAAAATAAATGTTTTTAATTTTAAAAAATGAAAACCTTTTCCCTGTGTTCAATCTGAGAAAAGGGGCAGTGCTCATTTTTCTAGGACTCTAGAATATTTTTCTCATCCCCAGTCAGGACAACTGATGTCAGCCTCCTTATCATGGGTGTCTCTCCAGGGAGAAGCTCTCTTGAGTTTATTGGTATGAAAGTGACAAAACACAGTAGTTCCAAGTGTCTTCATTGGGTCTAACACTGTTAAGTAGGGCCAAACCAAATCTAGCTAAATATTAACCATACATACCCAAAACAAACATATCAAAACAAGCTATGCCCCTGGATTATTGAATTGTACCCATCGGTAATCCTCACTTCCTTTCCTTCTTCCAGGTCACAGAGAAGAATGCAGATCCTGAAGTCAATCTGCTGTCCTACCTGAGAAAGAACCGTATCCTTTCCCCATAACAATATTCAACCCCATTTCTATATCATTTCAAAGTCTACAAAACATTTTGCTCACAACCCTTTGCAGTAGGTAGTACACTTTATTACTATTCCCATTTCACAAATGAGAAAATGGGCTTGGAAAGGTGGATTTATTTTCCAGTCCAATCAATCAATCAACAAGCACTTATTAGTATTTGTTATTAAGAGAACATTCTTCTCATCCCCAGCCAGGACTGCTGATATCAGCCTTTTTATCAAATGTGTCTCTCCAGGCAGGGGCCCTCACGTGTGATCCTGAGGGTGGAAATAAGACCAACCCAGGCTCTGTGCCAGGTTCTGGGAGTACAAAGGCAAATAAACTGTCCCTTCTCTCATGGCACATCATACTATTGAGAAAACATGTACACATATAAGTAAATGCAAATATATAAAAAAATACAAAGTAATTGGGGAAGAGAGTACTAGGAGTGCCTGAGTGGGGAGGGGATCAGGAAACACTTCATATAGGAAGTAGCACTTGGTCTGAGCCTTGAAAGAACAGGGGGATTCTAAAAAATAGAGGTAAGAAGAATAACATTCTAGGAAGCAGGAACTGCCAGAGCAAAGACCAGAAAAAGAAAATGGAATGTGTGAAAAATAACTGGTCAGATCAGTTAGTGTCTGAAGGAGAGGAATCTGGCCCTTCCTACCTTCCCAGTCTTTCTAGCCTTCACTCTCTTTCCTGTACTCAACAGTCTAGCAACTCCTGCCGCCATCTTGCATTTCCTTCAACACAACACATCTCTCATCTGTCCTTTCACTGGCTGACCCTGCCCCACTCCCCAAGCCTGGAATGTTCTCCCTCTCCTTATTTTTCATTTACACGTTATTGAGGCATTTCCTTCATTAGAATGTAGGCTCCTTGAGGACATGGATGACAAGTCTTTGCTTTTCATTACATGCCCTTAGCACATTTACTTGGCACTTAGTAAGATCTTAATAAATGCACATTGGGAAGGGAATAAGCATTTATGTAGCACCTTCTACATGCCAGGCACTGTGCTGAGCTGTTTGCAAACATTGTCTTATTTGATCATCACAACAACACTTCAAGGGAGGTACTATTATTATCTCCACTTTACAATTGAGGAAACTGAGGCAAAGAGGCTACATGTCTAGCCCAGAATCACCCTTCTAGGAAGTGTCTGAGATAACATTGGAATTCAGTTTTCTTGACTCCAGGTTCAGTGCTGTAGCTACGGGTCTCCTAGTTGCCTAAATAATACGTGATAAGTGTGGAAAGTAGGCTGGAGGCAAGATATGAAGAACTTTGTTATAGAAGTGTGTATTCTACCCAAGGGGCAATAGGCAGCCAGTGGAGCTTTGAACAGAGGAGTAGAATCACTTGGTTAGTGACTTAGTTGCTGTTTATAGTTCCTACAAACACCTACTCTGCAAATTAATCCTCAGCAAAGTCTCCTGGCTCCTTCAGCACTCAGTTCTCAATCCACTCTGCCTGAGAGAAAGTCCAGTGAAGTCTGGTGCTTAACACAGTACCTGGCACCTGGTGCTTGCTTAATCAGCCTCAGACACTTACTAGCTGTGTGACCCTGGGCAAATCATTTAATCCTGTTTGCCTCAGTTTCCTCATCTGTAAAATGAGCTGGAGAAGGAAATGGCAAACCACTCCAGTATCTTTGCTAAGAAAATCCCAAGTACAGTCTTGAAGAGTCAGACATGACTGAGAAAAAAAACCAAAAAACCTGACAGCAATCAATACTGTTTACTTGACTTAGCTTGAAAATGTGCTGGTTTCACAAAATAATAATAATAATGGCTAATGTTTATATAGCACTTACTATGTGCCAGGCACCAGGCTAAGTGCCTTACAAAAGAGCTTTGTTCTCTAGTCTCCAGTTAATAGTCATGAAATTAAAACTAAGCACTTTAGCTCAGCTTGAATAATTCTCTAAAGAGCTTCACAAAGCCCTGCTAGTATTATTGCCTAATAAAGAGCTCTTATTGTATTTAGCTTGCACATGACTGCTAAATGGATTGTCTAACTTGCAATTAGCTTCTGGGAAAACACGTGTTTCCTTCCATTTCACCCAGGTTTCCACTGACCAGATTCTCCACCCCATCCCCCTTCACTTTCCATGTTGGATTATGTAGCTCTTCAAAATAATATGCATTCAATAATGTGCAAATGTAAGGAACCGTCCTTTAAAGAACCAGAAATTTTTAGAGCAACCTCAGTCAAGTCTTGGGGGAAAACCCAACACTGGTCCATTGAACTATTCAGTGTTGCAGACATCATAAGAGTCAATTCAGTTAACTACATAGAAGAGAGACAGCACTGGCATTAGAGTCAGAAAAGATGGGTGACAGTCTGCAGTTATGATCTGGGATAAGTCACTTAACTAGTTATATGACCTTGAGCAAATCACTTGGGTTGGAAGGGAATAAGCATTTATATAGTGCCTACTATGAGCCAAGCACTGAGCCAAGCACTTTACAAATATTATCTCATTTGATCCTCATAAAACCCCTGCAAGGTATGTGCTGTTATAATCCCCATTTTCCAGCTGAGGAAACTGAGGCAAACAGAAGATAAGCCATTTGCCCAGAGTCACACAGTTAGTAAGTGTCTGAGGTCAGATTAGAACTCAGGTCACAGGGGCAGCTAGGTGGCACAGTGGATAGAGCACCAGCCCTGAAGTCAGGAGGACCTGAGTTCAAATCCGGCCTCAGACCAAACACTTGACACTTACTAGCTGTGTGACCCTGGGCAAGTCACTTAACCCCAATTGCCTAAAAGAAAAAAAAAAAGAACTTAGGTCATAGAGATTCCAGGCCCAGCATTGCATTTACTTAGCCTTTCTGAGCCTCAGTTTCCTCATACGTAATATGGGCATAATAAAAATTGTGCTATCTTCTTCATAAAGCTGTGTGTTTAGAATCAAATTAGAAAATGTGTATAAAGCACCTTATAAACTTTAGAGCTCTATATGCAGTTAAGTGTTTATTAATAATAAAGATAATAGGAACAATTGAATGATACATAGTAGGCTTACATTTTACTGGAATGATATAACATGTAGCCAAGTAAGTAAATGCAACATATATAGAAATTAATACCAAGTAATTTCAAGTGGGAAAGACTAATAAAATAGGGGGAAATCAGGAAAAACGTAGGCGATGATATTGGAACTATGCTTGGAAGGAAACCTGGGGACTCTAGGAGACAGGTGAGGACAGAGAGCTTTCCAAACATGTAGGACCACATCTACAAAGTCACAGAGGTGGAAAATGGAATGTCATGAATGGGGAACATCTAGCAGGCTGATTTGACTGAAACAGAGGGTGTATAATGGAAAGGAGGAGACATGAAATAAACCTGGAAGGTAGGCAGAAAATAGACAGTGGAGTCAGTTAGTCAATAAGCATTTATTAAGTGTTTACTATGTGCCAAGCACTGAGCTAAGCCTGCAGACATAAAGAAAAGCACATACTGTCCCTGCTCACATGGACCTCACAGTCTAATGGGAGAACTAACATGCAAACAAATCTGTACACACAAGACACATGCAAAGTAGATGGAAAGCAATTTCACAGAGAAAGCACTAGCACTAGGGAAGGACCTGTTAAGGTCTCCTGAAAAAGGTGCGATTTTAACTGAGTCTTGAAGGAAACCAGAAGTTGTAATAAGAAGGAAGAGTATTCTGGCATGGGTAGGGCCTTAAAGTTCAGGCTGAGGATTTGGAAATGTATCCTAGAAGTAATAAGGAATCATTACAGAATTTTGAAGGAGAGGGAAGAGGATGTGACATGAGTTAGATCTGTGTTTTAGGAATATTAATATGGCATCTATGTGGAAAATGGATTGGAAAGGGGAGGCAAGGAAACCAATATAGAGGCTATGGCAATAATCCCAGGTGAGAGGTGATTAGTATTTTTAGTAGGGTAGAGGCTGTGTAAGTAAAGAGAAGGGGAGAGATGTAAGAGATGTTGTAGAGATTACATTGTTGTGGCAACTGGAAATTATCAAGATCTCTTTGGATCCTGTCTCTGCCATATACCACCTAGCTTTACGTCATCTATAAACTTGAAAAGGATCCCATATATGCCTTTATCCAAATCATTAATAAAAATAGTAATAGCACAAGGCTAAACACAAATCCCTAGGGAAATGCACTGGAGACCTCCTCCCAAGATAAAATGAAACCATTAATAACTACTCTTTGACTTTAGCCTTTCAACCAGTTCTGAATCCTTCTAATTACACTGTCATCCAGTTCATATCTCTCCATCTTTTCCAAAAGAATGGCTTCTCTGTACTTTCCAGAACATTCTCAAGTGCTTTGCTAAAATCCAGGTAAAATATATCTACCCCATTTTCCTACTCTACCAGTTAAGAAACCGTAAGAGAAGAAAAAGAAGAGGAGGAGGAAGAGAAAGAAGAAGGAAGAGGAGGAGGAGGAAAAGGAAGAGGAAGAGAAGAAGAAAAAGAAAGGAAAACAAAAGAAAGTAAAGAAAGAAATCAGGTTACTATTGTATGACTTGTCCTTGACGTTACCACATTGGCTCTTTGGGATCACCACTTCCTTTTCCAGATGTTCATCAGTCATATCTTTAATATTACATCCTAGAATTTGCTAGGAATAAAAGTTAACCTCATTGGTCTATCATTTTCAAATTCCATTTTCTTCTTTTAGAAAAAAAATCAAAATGCCGTTTGCCTTCCTCCTGTTTTTCGTAATCTTTAAAATATTATTTCCATTGGTCCAGCAGTCCCATTTGCCAGTTCTTTCAATAGCATGAGGATGTTGTCATCTGAGTCAGGGTATTAAACAGTATCAAAGAGCACTTAAGTGTCCTATTATTATCTTCTCACTTGTCTTGGGTATCGACTTCCTGTTAGCCATGTTTGTTCTGTCCTTTCCAGTCTGACAACAGCCATATTTGGCAAACAAAGCAGAGCCAGAATGAGAATTAGGCATCTTTTCCTTCTCCTAATTAGTTATCTTCATCCAAGCCAGCCCAAATAACTAAAAAGATAGTTTCCTAAAAGATAATAGAACTTAAAACTTTGTTATTATTGTTGTTGTTATTCTCTTTCTCCCTCATTCTTATTTCCAGCCTCAGCTTGTTTTGAGCTTCCTCACTGTAGATACTTCTTCCAGGATCATGCCTTGCTTTGGCACCTTCAGTTACTTCCTTCATCTCCTATATGTAGCTTTTTAAAATCTAATTTGGTTGCTGCGTTCTCTGGGTATCCACATCAGTTTCTTCAGAAAATTTTCTGTATCAAGGAATAGAGTGTCTTGGTACACAGGTCTAACTATATTGAGTTGGGTTAAACCAAATCTCCAAATAAGACCTTTCCCATCTGGATAGCTTTTGTTCATTTCTTTGTTTATCTGTTCATTCATTCATTCATTTGTTTGCTTATTCCTCTTAATCCATAATTTCATTGGTATAGGGAATTTCTGGTGTGGAAGCTTCTTCCACCAAGTCAGGTAGGCAACTCATCTGTACTATATCATTTCAGAGGATTTCCTGGGGGTGCTGAAAGGATAGATGACTAATTTAGGGTGGCTTAGCTGGCGTAGTGTTGTCTCATCTTACATGGGGGTTAGATTCTAACCTCTCAGCACATAATCTTTTAAATCAGCTGACTTGGAATTGACCCTTCTCATCAAAAGCCTATATATCTTTGGCAAGAAGTTCAAGAATACAGATGCTAAAAGCCTTTTATTGTAACATATTGCCATTGAAAGGCACACATTTGCAATTCGTGTCTTACAGCCATAATTTTAACATATTTTCAATATCTACTAATGCCTTTACCACTTTTACTTATCTAGAAATACCATTACAGGTATCCTTTCCACCATCACAAGGATTAGAGGCACAGCAAATCTGTGATCTAGAAAATCCTCATAAAAATTTTTGTCCCTCCCTTCATGACAGAGAAGTTCTGAATTATTATGGTATTAAAAGATAAAATATGTTGATATTATACAATACTGTAAATATATGTTATGCATTTCTGAGTTTCTAAACTTTTTCTGTGTCATCTGCTGGCCTTTGCACCTTGTTTATGGCCTCAGCAAAACTCCCCAGAAATTTCCATTTCATTTCTTATGCCATCTGGCAATATATCGAAACCATGATATGGAAGAGATAACTGTAGTTTCTTATTCTAACTTAAAAGCTAACTTAGGGCAAAATTCCTTCCCCATAACCCAATGGCTACAAAGGACAGGATAAAGAGCTGAGCAAAGGTTTAACTGACGGAGAATACTTTCTTTCCAATGTGGACATTGAAAACAAGCAGGAGTCCCCTGACTCAAGGAGAGAAGCAACAGATCAGCTCCCTCTCCAAGAGGGCTTGGTTGACCAGTGCCCCATGGGTATTTCTCTCACACATCAAAAGTTTTCAAGCAGAGATTGCTAAAGCTCCAGTCTCTTCCCACTCTAATCCATCCTTTACTCAGTTTCCAAAGTGATTTGGGTCAGACTATGTGACACTCTGCCACATTCCTCAATTAACTCTAGTAGCTCCCTATTAGCCTTGTGATCGACTATAAAGTCCTAAGTTTGGCTTTTAGAGCCCTTCACAACATGGCTTCCTTCTCCCTTGGTAGGCATCTTACATTTCACTCCCTCCCATGATTTCCATGATCCAGAATATATAGAAAAGCACTTGTGTGTGTATATATAAATACACATATATAGACATGTGCAAACATGTATGTATATACATGTGTACATACATATGTATATCCATGTGTGTGCTGTGAAAAATGATTTCTCTTGGTACTCTGTGCACTGGAGACTCAGAGCTCTCCCCTTGTCAGCCTTCTGACCAAAGTTCTCCAGAAGGACATCTCTGATAATGAGATTGCACTGAACCTTCTTATTTTGGTCAAACTTCAAATCCAGGACTGAATTGATTTTTATCCTACTCAGGTTTGGGTGGAGACAGACTTCCAAGACTCGGGGTGGTACTTCCTTTGATGGCAAGAGATACTGGCAAGTGATATTGACCCCTGCAGACTGTGATCTAAAGCACGTACTCAAGACCTCATTTTAATATGATCTACTTCCTAGTATGTCAACCAATCATGATTGATTGGCACCCCTTGGGAACACCTACTCTTCAAAGGGCATATAACACTGTACCCCAAAATCCCCAACCAAGCCAGTTCTGAACTGGACCCCTTCGGGGAGCCCAGTTTTGGACTGAACTCCCATTGCAATGCATGTCAAGCCACTTTGAGAAATTAAACCATGGACATATATATCCCAATTTCATTTGTCTTTCTTAGAGCAGACTCTGTTTCAAATTGGGGTTTGGGATTCACAATAAATATATACATACATGTACATACATATATATGTGTGCATATTGTGTATATTGATATACACACATAGAAATGTGTCTGTGATGTATGTATTGGGGAATTCCCCAGCCCAGAGATCCTATGAACCTCTCCAAGAGTAATTCCTCCCGCCTAGGTCCATTTGACTGAAGGTCAACAAATCAAGGGGAAAGGCTACAAGCTAAAAGCCTAATTAGCATCAGCTGATGGTCAATTGTCAGGTGGCTGCCAACTCAGTTGGGGAGATACACACATAATCAAGATTTTACACAACCATGGGACAGATGGCAAAGGAAGCCTCTCGGGTGTGCCCAAGATCAGGTCTGTTCAGGGTGGGGGTGTCACACTGTCAGAATGTCTATGTGTACTAAAGATCTAAGGTCTAAGTGGGCACCTCCCTTTGAGGTGGAATCAGACTGAGAGTCTGTATTTTACATATCCCTTCAGGCTATATTTTTTTGACTTCTAAAGTTACTATTTTAGGAGAGATGTTTCCTCCAAACTCACAGCACACAGGTTTTTTAAAATTTCCTCCAAGTATGTATATATGTTTGTGTGTATATAAGATACATGTGTAGACATGTGTATCTATGTGTGTTTATATGTTATGTGTTATGTGTGTGTGACTATATGTATATGTATTCGTGTGTGTATAGTTAAGAATTGTTTCCCCCATTAGAGAGTGAGCTACTTGAAGGCAGGAACAGTGTTTTTGCTTTTCTTTATATCCCAGGGTTTGGTGGGCTTGGCTCAGGCCCACCCACCATAGGCAGGGAGGGAGGGAAGGAATATGTGTGTATGGGGAGGGAGTGGGGTGAGATTGACAGGTCTTTGGGGAAGGGACAGAGGTAGAGGAAAGGTTGGTCCAGAAAATGACACACCATTGGCTCTGGGAGCCATCCTTCCAGGCCAGACTGATGGTTGAATTCCCTTAAATGAACTTATGAATGGGACCATACTATATATATCAGCAACAGAAATTGCACCCAGGTCTTCCTAATTCCAGGACTGCCTCTCTATCCATTATACCATGCTGTCTAAAATAGGGACAAAATGTGAGGACTCAAACCTTTTCCTTAACTCTTGACTGTCTAGTTCGTCTCACAGGAACCAAATATGCTTGTGGAGGAGGAGGCTGTGGGGCCTGCACAGTGATGGTATCAAAGTATGACCCCATTTCCAAGAAAATAAGGTATCCTTTCTGAAGATCTGAAAAGCATCCAGCACGATGTTCAATGGGAAATATTCCTTTACTAGGTTTATGCTCTCATATTCTCAGGAGAGACATTAATTAATACAAGTCCTAACACTACCCCTGGGTCTTAAAACACCAGAACCCAAGAGATCCAACATCTGATTATGATTACTAATAGCCTTCTGCCTCTGGGTACCTTACCAAAGGCTACCCAGGCATGGCTTAGACAGGGAAGGCAAAGGACAGTGGGAGAAACACAATGAGATATCTCTATCCCTTGCTTCCTCCACCACCAGGGCTGATTCCAAGCAAAATTGTAGTTATAAATGCAAAGGTCATCTTAAGAAGCTTCCAATTTACCTACTGCCCATGTAAGTGCCCTCCTTCCTCAATTAGCTGCCCTGGTGCCCTCATAGTATTCCACGTTATCCTCAAACTCTCCACCAAAGTATTTCCAGAGGTCTTACTTGCAGATGTCTGACATAGATCCACACACTCACAAGTGTCGATGTCTGACATAAATCCACACACAAGTGCTTATTGCTTGCCACTAATTACCCTTAAATCCAGATTCTGAGTCTGTTGTTGTCTAAATTTTTTTTTTTCGGTTTACAAGGCATTTCCCACACAACAGCTCTGTGAGATAGTATAAGTAGTATTAACCACATTTTACAGATAGAGAAATTGAGGCTCAAAGACGTTCAGTGACTTGCCCAACTTCTCATATCTAACAAATGTCAGAGCCAGTATAAAAATACAGAGACAAGTATCCTGACTCAGAAGTCTAATCTTTCAACTGTATCACATGAACGCGATAAGTAAAGCAATCAAGATTTCACCTATGGATGCCAGAATTTAAGGGCATTAACAGCACTTGAACTCTTTCAGAGGTATATCTTAAAGGGCATTAACAGCCCTTGAACTCTTTCAAGTTGTTTCAGATAGAAACAACTGAACTTAGTACTCAGTTGATAAATAACTATAGTCAGAAGCTACCAGATGATCTCTTCTCTGGCCCAGTTTCACCTTTCTTCATCCTGGGAAGAAGCTTCCCCAGCATCTGCCTCTGAGGTGTAACCTGATTTCACCTCTCTATTATAGATAGCCTATGAGGTTATTTATTCCAAGGACTATTGTGTCCGAAGGTTTCTCTACTCCAGGTACCATCATTGCTAGCTATAGCACTAACCACCACTGCTTCTCAACCAAACTCCTAAGGGGCCAGGACCATTCCAGCTTCACCAAGGCTTGATGACCTTTGTAACTACTACAAAGTCAGCAGAGAGGATTTGAAGCTTCTATTTTCCTCAGAGAATATTTAGAGACCCCAAGCCCTTCAAAGGTACCCACCTCCTGGGACTCAAGAGCAATGAGGATTTTCCACTCTTCACCCTCTTTTCCAACATTCCCACCAAACTCGATTGTATTACTGACCTTGATTTTACTTGTGTATCAAACGTGAAGACACAATGCAGTCACTGCTTGTCTGTTTCCCATCTGCTCGCTGCATGGGGCCGCAGTCACCACAGTGGAAGGCATCGGTAGCACCAGGACCAGGATCCATCCTGTTCAGGTAAGAGCATCTTAGCTTTTTCTCATGAAATCGGAAGTTGTTGGCCTTATTGGTTATCTATTTCAAACCTCTCATTTTACAAACGCTGGAACCCAACAGTAAAGGGAAGCAGCCTGCCTATGGTCACGTGGCGGGTCCCAGAATAGTGTCCAAACTACCAATCAGGTCTTCTGCCTTCTCATCTAGTGCACTTTCCAACCCACCACACTACCTCTATCATTTTAAAGAACTTTTTCCCATCATATATCCTGAATTCAACATGCTATCTGAGCCTTCAAGTTCTAATTTTTTAAGTGGAAATTTTGATTTGCATCAGCTGCCTGTCTATGTTTTAGAAGGGATCAGTTGAAGACAGGGAAAAGGAGGTGATAAATTTCTCTGAAATTACAGTATTCGTCTTCTTTATTCTTGTTCTACATTCATGGTGCTGTAGTTGGGCACTGTGCTAAGTTCCCAAGTTGATATGATAAAATCTAGGCTTAATCTCCAATGGTGGAATACTGGATCGGGGCAGTTTGATTCAACTCACCATTTACTGAGCACTTGCTGTTGGCAGAGTCCTGTGTCCTAGGCAGGCAAAAGTGGAAGATACAAAGTTTTGATAAGACCAAGACCCTGCTCCTTTTGGAGCTTACAGTCTAGTTGGGGGAGGAGGAGTGATGCACACACACAAATTGATCTAATAAATATGCATGGTAATGTGAACCCAATGTGAAATCCCTATAGAAAAGATATCTGGGTTCTAGAGGATTATAATCTTTATGAATATTCAAAAAATATAAAATATTAAAAAAAGATAAAATCATTAAACACTACAGATGTATACCATTTCTATTTACATCTAGTATACAAATAGAAAACTTGGCTTAATCCTTTGCCAAATCCAGAGTAAAAATCCATGTTTAATTTCATTTATCCTTGTACTTTAAGGGTGGATTCTGTTCCTGACTTCAACAAAGCATTGTGGACTTTCAAGAAAAGCCATTTTCCCAGCATTTGGCTCACTTTATAAAAATCTAGATACGTATAGGAATGGGACAATTAATTTTAAAATAGTCCATTGATGCATTAGATAACACATTTATCCTTTAACACTATCTTGTGAGAGTGTTAGAGGCAACCAGGCAGGGTTGGCAATACCAGGAACTCAGCCCACACATAGAGTGAGGGTTTGTTTCTGTTTTTGTTTTTTTTCTGAATAAAAAAATCAATGACAAAGCCTCTATGACTTTCGGAAGAAAGCCCTAGATTTGGAATCAGAGGGCCTCGGTTCAAATTCAGAATTGATGTAGACCAACTAGACCAACTTCTGGTTGGTCAACTTCCTAGGGGAAGGGAATAAGCATTAATATGGCACCTGCCTTGTGCCAGGCACTGGGCTAAGCTCTTTATAAATGTTATCTCATTTGATCCTCACAACATCTCTGTGAGGAAGGTGCTGTTATTATCCCCTTTTTTCAATTGAAAAAACTGAGGCAAAAAGAGGTTAAATGACTTGCCCAGGACTACACAGCTAGTAAGTGTCTGAGGCTAGATTTGAACTCAGGTCTTCCTGACTCCAGGCCCATATCCACTGTACCACTTAGCTGCTTCAACTTACTGCCTGTGTGACCTTGAGAAAGTAATTTCTTTGGGCATTGGCTTCTTCATCTATGAAATGAGAGAATTAAACTTAGTTCAGGGATTCTTAACCTAGAGTTCTCAAACCCCTAAGGGGTCCTGGAGTAGATTTCATGGACTCTAAGAACTTGGAAGGGAGGAAAGGGGGTATTACATCTTTATTTTCACTAAAATCTAACTGAAATTTAGCATTTCCTCCTGTTATGAATGTAGGTATCACAAGTCATGAGGGGTCATCACAAGATGGTCATAGGAGTCCATTGCACAGAAAAGGTTAAGAAGCTTAGATGATCTCTAAGCACTCTTCTAACTCTCCATCTTATAATCCTATGCCTACATATGTGCCAACCCAGGAGAGGATTGCCAAAGGCCACGGTACTCAGTGCGGATTCTGCACCCCAGGGATGGTGATGTCCTTGTATGCTCTCCTGAGGAACCACCCAGAGCCCTCTCCAGAGCAGCTGACTGAAGCCCTGGGAGGTAGGTTTAGATAAAGGAGGAATGAGGGGTTTGGGGAGCAGGTGAAAAGCCTATTACATTTAATCCTGTGAGGAACAAACTTTCTAAACCTGTGAATTCAACCAGCTGTTAGCCTATGTTTGTGCTTTACTGAACTGGAAAATCTGGGGAAACCTATTGAGCAACTCAACATCCTCAAGATGTGGCAAATAGATCAATAATTTTTTTGTAAGCTAGTGTTTTACTTATGGGGAATAGGGAGAGAAAGAATGAAATTGTCGATCCCTGGTACAGGACAGGAAAGACAAGCCAAGGACCGATTCTAAAGAGTATAGAGGGAATGGGAGAGTGGGAAAAGAATAATACAGGAATTAAAAAGAAAAAAAAAACCTAAATTCAGATCTTGTAATCAAAGTTTTTCAATTGAAAAAAACATGTATTAAGTAATTACTATGCACCAGTCACTAAGCTAAGGCCAAGGAATACTAAATTGAAAAATAAATCAAAATAATCTCTGCCTTTAGGGAGCTTACATTCTAATGGGGGAAATCAGACAAATGCACAAATTAGTACGAACAAAGAAAGATTGCAATAAGGGTAAACGAGATAAAGTAGGCTAAGAAAATTTGAGGAGAAAGAGACTTTCCCCCATCTGGCTGAGATCAGAGAATGCTTTATGGAGGAAATAGCACCTAACCTGGACTTTGAAAGAAGAGATTTTCCACAGGTGAAGATGTAAAGGGAGTGCCTTCCAAGCATGGAGTATGTGGGAGATGGAAGGACTAGATACAGGACTAGTTAGTTGTACACAAAATGGAGAAATAGGAAATAAGTCTGGAAAGGGTTGGAGTCAGATCACAGAGGTCTGTAAGAGCCAGGCTAAGGCATTTGTATTTTATGCTACAGGCTAGATAGAGAGCATTTGGAAGTTCCTCAGCCGGAGAGAAGAGGTCAGCCCTGCATGTTAGAATGAATTTTTCTGTAGTTCGTGCAAGGATAGATGTTAAATGAGAGAGAAGAAAGGCAGGTAGACTGGTTAGGAGACCACGACAATAATGTAGGTGAGGGTTAACACAGGCTAGATAAAGATGGTGGCATTGCGAGTGCAGAGAAGGGCATCAATTTGAGAGATGTTATAGATGTAGAATTGGTGAAACCCAACAACTGTTTGCGTGGAGGGGAAAGAATAAGAAAAAGAGCAAAAAAGAGTCCAAGATGATCCCAAGGTTTCAAGCCTAGATAAGTGGTAAGATAGTGATGCTATCAATAGAAATAGAAAGTTGGAAGGAAAGACAATTTTAGTGGGAATAGTTAGCCTTTATGTGTAGGCTTTACAGTTTGCAGAATGCTTTACATATGTTAATTTCACAATAACTCTGTGATGTAGATGCCATCATTCCTCCATTCTACAGATGGGGTGGACAACTGAGGCTGGAAGAGGTTAAATGACTTGCCTAGGATTATACAAACTATTAAGGGTCAGAGGTGAGATTTGAACTCAGTTCTTCCTAACTCTAAGTCCAGCACTCTTTATATTACACCACCTGAACAAAATGCTGGTAGGTCATCCAAGTGGATGTGTTGCAAGCAGTTTGGAATGTGGAACTGGAACAAAGGTAAAAATTTGGGACTAGATACGTAGATTTGGGAATAATCTGTAAAGAGATAATAATTAAACTAATGGGATGAAATGAGGTCACTATGAATGAGAGCATAGAGACAGGAAGAGGTTGTAAGACTGAGCCTTGCGAGACATTCACTCTGAGGGGATAGGAGGAACAGGCCAAAATTTTTTTTACAAAACTAAGAAGGCATACTCAAACAAATAGGAGAACCAAGAGATAGTAATATCATGGAAGCTAAGGAAGGAGGGAACATCCAGGAGGATCAACAATGTCAAATACTGTTGAAAGATCAAAGAGAATGATGGCTGAGAGCTAGCCAGAAATGAAAAGGCTATCCAGAAGGAGGGAGTGGTTAAGAAGGATGAGGACTGAGAAAACACCATTGAATTTTGGGGATTGAGAAATCATTGTTGATCTTGGAAAGAGGGAAGGGAATACACATTTATAAAGTGCCTACTATGTGCCAGGCCCTATGCTAAGTGCTTTACAAATATTATCTCATTTGAGCAGTATCAGCAGAGGAAGAAACAAGAAGTCAAACTGCAGGGCTCTATATATCTTTACTTAATAGTTTTATGCATTGATATTGTCTTTTGTCTGAACTTTGTCAGATTTTTTAAAAACCCTTTTTTAACCTAATGCGTCTCTAGTGTATTATCTGAAGTTTGGCAAGATGTCAGGTGCTTATATTGTATGATAATCAACTGTGAATGATTTAGCTATTCTCAGCAATACAATGATCCAAGACAATTCCAAAAGACTTATCATGAAAAACCGCTGTCCACCTCCGGAGGAAGAATTGATTGGATCTGAATGCAGATTGAAGCATACTATTTTTACTCTATTTTTCTTGAGTTGTTGTTTTTTTTTTTGTTTTGTTTTTTGGGGGTCTGGGAAAGGAGGTTGTATTTTCTTTCACAACATGACTAATATGGAAATATGTTTTGCATGACTCCACATGTATAATGTATATCAAATTGCTTGCCTTCTCAAGGAGGGGGAAGGGGAGAGAGAGAATTTGGAACTCAAAATTTAAAAAAAACAAATGTTAAAAACATGTAATTGGGAAAAAATAAGATGTTAAATAAAAAAAGATTTTTTTTTAATGGCAAGTGCTTCTGCTACCTATATTTGAGGTGTCTTGGACATTAGCTATACTTGTTTTCATTTGGAAACTTTCCTGGATTAATCCAAGTTGGGATAATAAACCAAAAGAAGATAAATTGACTCTTTTAGAGTCAAGGCCCAAGATTGGACTAGGTCTTAGAAGAGCCCTGGATCCTACTTTATGTATATATGTGTAATTGTTGTTTTCCCAATTAGAAAGTAAACTCCTTGAGGGACAGAACTATTTGTGGCATAGTGGATAGGGTGCTGGCCTTAGATTCAGGGAAACCTAAGTAGAAATCTTTCTTCTCACACTTACCAGCTAAGTGACTCTGGGCAGTCGCTTAATCCCTCCCAGACCCTGTTTCCTCATTTAAAAATGGGTATAATAACAGCCTCTACATTACAAAGCTGTTGTAATATCCAAATGAGATAGCATGTGTAAAGTGTTCCACAAACCTTAAGGGACTATAGAAATGCTAGTTTTGTTGCTATTATTATTATTTTGTCTCTGTATCCCCAGCACCACAGGCAGAACTTTGCACATAGTAGGCATTTACCCAATTATCATTGATTCATTGATTTGAATAGATGATATTAGGTTACACAACTTCTAAGGTCCCTTCCAACTCTAAATCTGTGATCCTAAGAGGAAAGAGAATAGTTTTTTGTTCTAATGTTGAGGTTTAGATGTTAGGGGTACTTAGAGCCCAAAATCACCACACGTGGGTCATGCCCAAAAGAATTCGACCCAAGCCTTCTTTCAGCCAAAGACAAGGTTTATTAAAGATAAGCCATGTAGGCCAGACTCTTCAGGAATCTGACCTTTTGTGACGCCTGTAAAGACGAGTGGGCATGAGGAAGTCTCAGCCCCTAAATGGCTACCAGGAAGGATTTTATATACAGAAAGACTATGGGAGGGATCTTAGAGTGGCCAAATAGTTTTGGGGTGACTAGGGGGCCTAGGAGAAGGAGTGGCCAGTAGTGGAGGAAGAGTTTAGGGAGGATCTTGAAGCTGGGGTGACTGGGGGTGAGTCCTGGAAGAATCCCAATGAGAATGTCTGGGAGGTTGAATGGGGTCATCCAGGAACAGACAATAGAGTGCTAGGCTTGATTAGGATAACAAAGAATTGGGAGATTGGGACTAGACTGATAAGGAAAGGCCAGTTGAGTGGATTATAACCTCAAGCAACCACTTGAGACTTCAAGGGTTTTCTGGGGCCCATAGACAAATGGGACCCAAATTCTTTTTGGGGTGAGGGGCAAAGGTCTCAGCTTGGGCCCATACCCCATTGCTAGTACCACAGGCAGAGCTTTGCACATAATAAGCATTTACTCAATTATCATTGATTTGTTGATTTGAATAGATGATATCAGGTTACATGACCTCTAAGGTCCCTTCCAACTCTAAATCTGTGATCCTAAGAGGAAAGAGAAAACTTTTTTGTTCTGATTAGAGAAAAAAAAATCAGTAATTGGATAAAAATCATAATTAAAACCTTATTTTCTGACTTTAAAAATCCTGGTAAAAAGTCATGTCAGCTCTAAGTTTCTAGATAAGGCTCTCAAAATAAAACCCGTTTATAAATTGTATTTCCTCTATTTTCAGGTAACCTATGCCGCTGCACTGGATATCGCTCAATTCTAGAAAGCAGCAGAACTTTCTGTACTGTAAGTAGGAGACTGATGAGGAGGGGGAATAGCCTGAAGCTTGAGCACAAATAATAGTCAGTTGCTCCAGGTCTAGAAAAGATAACCCATGTGGAAAGGATGGAAAATTCTAGGGTAGTTTAGATGCTAAAGTAGACAGATCAGTTCCTTATGCTGATTCATTGGCACTTTACCAGTTTGCTGAGGGCAGGCAGCACATTTTATCAGAGTGAAATGTTGGACCCATCCAAAGGGCCCAAGGAAAACGAACTGATATTATAACCAAAGTAGGGATTCGTTTGTTAGTGATCGCTTAGCGGGACTGAGCTAGGAAAGCCAAGACTGAACCCAGGTCAGGCTCCCAGATTATACTGAATGATACATTCTATAAGTAAAAGATCACAACTAGGGGTCAGGTACAGATTCCCAGGAGCACAGAATGTCCCAACTAAAAGGGACCTGGAAGATAATCTCATCCAGTTCCCTCATTGTTCAGAGAGTCACGTCCAGAAGAAAATGTGAATTACTCAATGTCGTATAGCAAGTTAAGGGCAGAGCCAGGAGGAGAATCTGTGTTCCTGTAAGATGGGACACCGAAGGAAGACAGGTTCTGAGTACCAGGCTAATCAAGAAGGAGCAGGCAAGATGTAAAGTCCTGTTAGATTGTCCATCATTGTTATCCAAGGGCCTGGGATCAAATGGTTGGAACCAGAAGTGAGTGGAACCCACATAGGATATATGGCTAGAGACCCAGAACAGGTAGACAAGAGCAAACTATCTGAGCAGAGAGGAAAATGTCCAGGGATCACTTCAGAGGCACAAAGGAAACAGGTGGGAAATGGAATCCTGAAAAGGGGACCAAGAACTAGATTTCAAGATCCAGTAGAACTCAGCAAGTCTATGCAACAGCACATTGCTGTGTGATTCTAGGAAGGGGGCCCAATGTTCTCTGTTCTGGTATTAAGTTCCTTTGTTAGTACAAAGGGACAAATGTGGCAGGAAGTGGGTGCTGCTCCTTAGAGATGGGGCAGAGCTGTCTCTACAGGTGCCTGGGGCTGGTGGTTGGCATGCTGGCAAAGCCTGGGGCTCTTGGGAACTCCAAACAGCCCTGTCAAGTTTTCTTACGGCAGGCCAATGTCACTAAATGGGGCAATGATATTTACAGCTTGTGAGTCTCATTAAACAGTGGGTTGAACCATAGTGGAAATAGAGTACTTGCTGAGGAATAGAAATAAAGAAAATTTAAGATTGTCTTCCATCTGGAGAAAAACCTGGGTAAGGATATTATAGCCTTTCTAGGGCCAGACCTGGGCATGATGGCAGCATAGATGCTGTCAGAAGCATGGCTAGAGATCCCTACCACTCAAATCTAGGCAATTCAATTAAACAAACATATTAAGCACCTACTATGTGCAAGGGACTAGGAACCAGTCTCTCCCATTGTGGAGCTTACATTCTACTGCTTACCATGCAGCTATTAAGCCCCAAAGATATTTCAATGGCAGAAAACAATTCTCCCACAGAGGGAAGAGCCCTGACAAAGAAAATACTTTTTGAGTTGATCCAAATCTGGTTTCTCTCCATAAGAATAATTCATACCAACTCTGAACAGTCTATTATCTCTTCCAAAAGACTAACTTTATGTATATATTAGGTCCTATTTGTCCTGGTTTTGGGGGAAGTCACACCCTGAAAAGAATTCAGAATGGAGTGGTGATAAGCATTTGAGCAGAGGGGTCAGCTATGGGCAGAGGCAGAAGGTGTTCAGGGGAGAACATTTTGCAGAAGTGTGTATGAGGTGAGTAGTTACAGGACAGGAAAAAGAAGAAGGGAATGACCAACATGTTAAAATTCATTAGCTGTCAATGTTTAACCTGTCCCCAGTCACTCATCTATAACTAGTTTCCTGCAAATGTTTATAAAGATAAAGATCTGTAAAACTTTTATTGTTGAAAGAAAGAAAAAGAAAGGAAGGAAGGATGGAAGGAAGTGTTGCAGTCTAGAGGTCTTTGCAAAAGTTTATAAAGATAAAGATCTGTAAAACTTTTATTGTTGAAAGAAAGAAAAAGAAAGGAAGGAAGGATGGAAGGAAGTGTTGCAGTCTAGAGGTCTTAGGAACCCCAAAATGCAAGGGCAAAGGGCATGGATCTTCCTGGAAAGAATTTGACCACTCAAGCCTTCTTTCAGTCCAAGTAGTTTATTAAAACACCAGTTGGGGTAGACAAGATTCCTAGTGGGTCTGCGCATTTGATAGAGACACGGCTAATGTTTTTTTATAGGGAAAAAGATTGTGGGAAGATTTGGATGGGATTAAGGGGTGGCAAATAGCCTGGGGTGGTCTGGAGGTAACAGAGAAAGGGGATCTGGATGGGATTAAAGAGTAGGAAGTAGGCTGGGGTAGTCCCCAGGTAACAGAAAATTTAGAGGGCCACAATGAAAGAACAGTTGAAAGGATTACTGGGATGAGCAATGCCTCAGGATCTGGGGTACGTGGCAAAGTCCAGGGGCTTTTCCTTTTTTGGGGTCCACATCCCATTCCCATCAGAAGGAAGAAAAAAAGGGAGGGAGGGAGGGAGGAAAAGAAATAAGGAAGGGAGGGAGGAAAAAAGAAAGAAAGAGAAATAAAGGAAAAAGAAAGGGAGGGAAGGGAGGAAAGAGAGAAATGAAGAGAGGGAAGGAGAAAAAAAAGGGAGGAAGAAAGAAAGGGAGAAAGAAAGATAAGTTCTATGAAATATAAAGAGTTAGTTTCCTACATTTTTCAATAGAAGGCCCTCCCTCATGGTTGTCATTTTGATTATGGGTTCTCCTACGGAAGAAGTAACTAAGCAAATTTATTCCTGTATTATAAATTGCTTGGTTTTCTTAAAGATGAACCCATTTAGATGCATAAATGATTCTCAGGATTTCACCCTTTTTTAGGAGTCAAACTGTTGTCAAATGAAGGGAACAGGGAAATGTTGTTTGGATCAAGAAGAAAATCAAACTTCATCATCTCATCAGAAAAATGACGTGAGTTACTTCCCCTCCCCCCATTTGTTTATTTTGTTGTTGTTGTTGTTCAATAGTGTCAGACACTTTATGACCCTATCTGGGGTTTTCTTGGCAAAGAAGCTGGAGTGGTTTGCCATTTCCTTCTCCAGCTCATTTGACAGATGAGGAAACTGAGGCAAAATGGATTAAGTTACTTGGCTAAGGTCACATAGCTAGTAAGTGCCTGAGGCCAGATTTGAACTCAAGATGAGTCTTGCTGACTCCAGTCCCCAGGGCTCTATGTCCTATGGTACCAACTAGCTGCCCCATTTCTTTATAGTTATTGCTTACAAGTTTGTGACAGAGGAGAAGGTGGACCCAGAGCTGAAATGTGACACTGTTAGTTTTGATTTTTCTATTAATTGTTACAAGTTCATATTCTGATCCTCACCTCTTTTACGTTTAGGAAGTTTCATGCAATATGGAAGTAAAAATGGATAGAACACCAGACCTGGAGTCAGGAAGACCTGAGTTTAAATTAGGCTTTAGACACTTCCTGGCTGTACGACCCTGGTCAATTCTCTTAACCAATCTACCTCAGTTTCCTCATGTGTAAAATGTGGATGATAATAGCATTTACCTCCCAGGGCTATTGTGATGATCTCAGGAGATGCGTATTGCAATCTTAAAACACTATATAAATACTAGCTATTATTACTATCAAGTTTCTCATCTAAAACGCATTTGTTTTGCAATGTCCCACGGGGACTTTGAACTTTCTCTTCTAGAAGGCAAGGAAATTGGAGATCTCTTTGTAATGCTCCTTTTGCCTACTTAGGGTAAGAACTTCTTTCCCATAGTCCTAGATTTAAATGCCTCAACTTTGCTTTCTTTTTGAAGATCTGCACCCAACTATACACAAAAGAGGAGTTCCAGCCCTTGGATCCAACCCAGGATCTCATTTTCCCCCCAGAACTATTGGTAAGATGTGTTGCTTTTCTCTCTTCTACTTACCTATCACCATGGCAAATTCAGTTGAATGAAACCATCCTTATTTATCTTCCTGTGCAATTGATAATATCATAAATTTATAAATAGCCACACTTTGTAGCTCACCAAAGGCAGGCTGTTGTTCTATTCAGAAGCCTTAGACAAAGGATCTTAACCTTCAGCTTCTAGCAAAGCTGTGGAACGCTTTTCCAAATAGTGTTTTTAAGTGCATAAAATAAAATACAAATAAAATAATTATTTTGAAATACAAGTATATATTCACATATATATATATATTTGGGGAGAGAGAGAGAGAGAGAGAGAGAGAGAGAGAATAGGATGATACCCAAGTTAAGAACCTCATTGAGGGGAGGTACTATTTTGACTTTCCCTGTATCTCTAGCACTTAGCATGGTTCCTGGCACATAGGAAGCACTTAATTAAATGCTTGTTGACTGACAGAAGCATCATCTTTTAGCATTCTTTCATAGAGATTCTCTCACTGGACCCTTGATGAGCTGTGTATCCCCAAGCAAAGCTATGAAGCCCTTGAAAGCTTGGTCTCCAGGGCCCTCAGTCTGATGCCTTATCTCCTTAATCAATCAGCTGGCTGTCCCCTCTGTAGCTTCCACCTCCAGCCCCCTTAAATCTCAGCCCTCTGAAAACAGTGGGAGTTTCAAAGCTCAAAGGATGAAATTCTGAATGTTGAATTTCAGAGAACAACCATGGGAGGTGCTGCAGGGCTGGAGAGTTCCTGAAATTGTTCTCTATAGAGGATCACTGATTTTATAATCTAATTAGAAAGGCATTATCCACTGCATGTTGTTTTCCCACAGAGAATGGCAGAAGATCCCAATAAAGAAACTCTGACTTTTTATGGTGAGAGGATTACTTGGATTTCCCCTGTAACCCTAAATGAACTCTTGGAGCTGAAAGTAAAGTACCCTAAATGTCCTCTTGTCATGGGGAACACCTCAGTAGGTGAGTAGATGTGAGCCCAATAACAACAACAACAAAAGAGCTCTACATTCATGTAGCCTTTAAAATTTACATAGCACTTTCCTTACAGCAACCTGGCGAGGTGAGTAGTATAAGTATTATGATGCCCATTTTATAGCTGAGCTCATTAAATGATTTGTTAAATGGTCGCACAAGTCCTAAGTATTAAAGGACGACTTTACAGTTATCTCTTCCACAACACAGGGGTTAGGAGCGCAGCGCCCCTGCGATCTGGAAAATCCACATAAATTTTTTTGGCCCTCCCATCATACCAGAGAAGAAGTCTGAATTATTATGGTATTAAAAGATAAAATATGTTGATATGATACAATACTATACATGTATTTTAAGCATTCCTGAGCTTCTAAACTTTTTCTGTGTTGTCTGCTGGCCTTCGCGTATCATCTACAGCTTCTACAAAATTCCCAAAAAACTCCTATTTAATTTCTTATGCTGACCCGCCATATATCAAAATTGCAATAAGGAAAGTCATGATGTTAAAGGGATAACTGTAACTTCAAGAGTCGTAATTCCAAGGTCAGCTGAGATCCCTGATACCTACTCAGTCTGTAACGATGAAATTTGTTAACTAAGAAAAAAAATTAAAAAGAACTAAAAGCTCATTTTGTCTCCTACTACATCTTTTTATGCCAAATGGGAAAAGAATTTTTTCCCATTAACCTCTCTGAAACATGTTCCTCCTTTAGGACCAGCTATGAAATTCCAAGGACATTTTCACCCAGTTCTCCTCTCCCCAGTCAGAATTTCTGAGCTAAGTATGGTGACCAATATAAATGATGGTGAGTTCCTAGTTTTCCTGGTAGAATATTACTCAAGATGATGACCACACTATATGGTAACTTCTGGAAATCAATATTGCTGTGATGGTTCATAATTTCTTCTCCCATTTGTTCTTTGGATCAAAAGGTATCATTATTTACCTACAGAGTTGTCCTGCTCTCACCAAATCCACCAGACCCAACACTTGTTATTTCCTTCTCTGCCTAAAGAGCCAGGACATTGACTCACTACACTGAATTTTCTGCCTTTTGACTATATTGGAGTATAGTCAGCTTGTGGTCCTGAGAGTGCATTTTTTACCTTCATAATTACACTTACCTCATCATAAGCGTTTATGAGCATATTGTATCAGCTCAACTCACCCCCCCAAAAAAAGTTTACAGTAAAAATGTTTACTGGCTATTTAAGGGAGAGTCCATATGTCATCATTCTAGGATTCCTACAGGAAACTGACCACTAGGAAAGAAGGAGTAACAATTATAGAATAAACCCAACAAGGGATAAAGCTAAAAAAAAATACCAGGTGCCTTTGGTGAATCTGAGAAACATTTGGATGTCTTCTCTAGTGCACTTTGCTCCTCTCTTTACAGGTTTAGTTATATTTGTAATATCAGCCTTCCTATTGTTTATCTTTTATCTTCTCTCTTACTGGCAATAACTATCATTCAAGTATGTAACGTCATGCATCCTTTCCTTTAAAAAAAAATAACTATAGCAATCTGTCTTCTCCACTCAAAAAATCATCTTCTTTCAAGACCTAGTTCAAGCGCCATCTTTTTTGTGAAGACTCTTTCTCCTCCATCTCCTTTGCTGGCTCATCATCCGTATTCTACCTTTGACTACGGCTATTTCCCAAGGCTTTGTCTCGGGCCCCTTTCTCATCTCTTTCTACACTGTTTCTCTTGGCAACCTCATCAACCCCAGTGGGTTCAATTATCATCTCTATGCAGATGACTCACAGATCTACATATCCAACATCACTAATCACCTATTGGACATTTACAACTGGATAAGCTATCGACATCTCAAAATGAACATGTCAAAGACAGAATTCATTACCTTTCCCCCCAAACCCACCCTTATACCAAGTTTGTCTATTTCAGTCACTGGTACCACCCTCCTTCCATTTCACAACCTTGGAATGATCATGGAGTCTTCACTCTCTCATCCCCCTTATCCAGCCAGTTGCCAAGGTTTCTAGCTTCTCCCTGCACAACATGCTTCATATTTGTCCACTTCTCTCTACTTACATCACTTGAGTCCAGGCCTTTATCACCTCTTGCCTGGACTATTGCATTATCTTTCTAATTGCTCTTTTTTCCTTAAGCTTCTTCCTTCTTTGATCTATCCCCACACAGCTGCCAAAGTGATATTCCTCAAACACAGGTCTGACAATGTACTGAAAGCCTTCCTCTGTTTCTCTTAATATCTCATGAGAACCAATTGAATGTTCCAAGGATACTCAGATTGCCAATCTATCCTCTCTTTGTTTATACTGGACTGTCTCACTTCCTTTTTGTGATCATGCATTTCCTGGATGGTGTCTTGTATGCCACTTCTCTATCACTGGTAATATGCCAAAACCTACTTACAATCACCATGAATCTTTCCATTGTCCCTTGTGTCATCTACAAGTACTGAGCACAGTAAGCTATTAATTGTGAATTGAACTTTATAGCATAACTTTAGCAGGGAGTAAGGAATGAATTCTTTTTTCTTTTGTATGAAACCATAGCCAAATGGTTGATCAAAGTTTCCAAGTTTTTCAAAGATGTCTTTACAATAGGGTTGTCATTATATAAATTGTTCTGTTTCTGCTCACTTCATTCCACAGCAGTTCATATAAATCTTCCCAGGCTTCTCTGAAACCATGCCCTTTATCATTTTTTATAGCACAATAGCATTGTCATATTTATATAACACAACTCATTCAGCCATCCCTTGATTGATGGACACTCCCTCAGTTTCCAGCTCTGCAAAAAAAAGCTGCTACAAATATTTTGTACATCCTTAGAGTTTGCTTTGCTTAAGATTAATCCCCCACCTTAATCTACCCCCCTTTCCTTTCTTCCCTTTCCTTTCTGTTTCTTGTTGAGTGAAATATATTTCCGTACCTCTGTGTGTGGGGGGGGGGGTATATTCTTCACTCCTTTGACCATTTCAGATGAGAGCAAGGTTCAAGTGTTTCTTGCTCTCTCTAGCCCTTCCTTTTCATTTGTATAGACTTATAGTTGGACCCTCCAATTATGTGAGATATTTTCCTCATCCTTTTTCCCTCCTATTAGATTCTTCCTCCCCACTCTTTTCATTATTCTTTTAAGAAAATCAAAACAGAACATAACTATTCCCAAGCCCTCTATCTAGTTCGACTCCCTCTATAAACTTTGATGATCACAGGGCTCTGAGGGGACACATATATCATCTCCCCATATTAAACAGTTTATGTTCTTTAGTTCTTCAGCTCTGGTTTTTTATCAGAAATGCTTCGAAGTCCTCTATTTCATTAAAGATCCAATTTTTCCCCTGTAAAATTACATTCAGGTTTGATGAGTAAGTTATTCTTGGTTTTAAGCCTATATACTTTGCCTTCTAGAACATCATATTCCAAACTCCCCCACCCCCTTCTTTATTATGGTTTGCTGCTAAATCTTATATAACCCTGACTCTGACTCCTTTGTATTTGAGTTCTTTGTTTCTGCTTGCCATATTTTTTCCTTTGAGCAGGAAACTCTGGATTTTGGCTATAATGTTCCTGGAAGTTTTTATTTTGGAGTTTCTTTCAAGATGTGACCCCTGAATTCTTTCTATTTCCATTTTGCCCTCTGGTTTGGAGAGACATAAGCAGTTTTCTTTTTGTGATTTCTTGCTATGTAGTGTCTAGTTTCTTTCTTTCTTTCTTTCTTTGGTCATATATTTCAGGTAGTCTAATGATTCTGAAATTCTCTCTGCTCAATCTGTTTTCCAGATCAATTTTTTTTTTATAAGATAACCTTACATTTTCTTCTGGTTTCTTTTTCAGTCTTTTGACTTTGTTTTAATAGTTCTTATTTTCTCATGGAGTCATTAGTTTCTATTTGATCCTTTCTGATTTTCAGGGAATTTATTGCTTGAGTAATGTTTTATACCTTGAGTAATGTTGTGCCAAGCTACTAATCCCCTTTCCAATTCTTCCTTTCATAACTCTTATTTGTTTTCAGTTTATTCCTCTATTATTTTCACTTCATTTATAAATTTTTTAAAACTTTTTTTAGGGGCAGTTAGGTGGCACAGTGGATAGAGCACGGGCCCTGAAGTCAGGAGAACCTCAGTTCAAATCCGGCCTCAGATCAAACACTTGACACTTACTAGCTGTATGACCCTGAGCAAGTCACTTAACCCCAATTGCCTAAAAAAAACCTTTTTAAACTCCTGTTTTACCTCTTCTGGGAATTCTAGGTGAATCTGTGCCCAAGCTATCTTTTTCTTTGACGCTTTGTTTGTAAATGTTTTAGAATCACTCTCTTGAATCTGTGTCTTGAATGTCCTCATCATCATAACAGTTTTTTATAGTGGGATGCTTTTTTTGTTTGTTCATTCTTCTAACCTACTTCCTGACTTTTGACTTTATGTTATACACTGTGAACTTTTGGAAGGAATGTCCAGGCTGAGCTAAGGTCTCATTGCTGCTTTCTTAGAATATCAAGTGTTGTGTTATTCCATGATAACTAGTATTTATGTAGCACTTTAAGACTTGCAAAACACTTTACAATATTATCTCATTTTATCCTAACAACAACCCTAGGAGGTAGATGCTATTATTATCCCCATTTTACAGATGAGGAAGAAGTTAAGTGACTTTCCCAGGGTCACACAGCTAGTGTTTGAGTCTAGATTTGAACTCAGGTCTTTTTGACTCCTGGTCCAACACTTTATCCATTGTGCCACCTAGCAAGTAAGGATCTCAGAGACAGCTGAGGCTGGGGACCTGAGAGCTTCCAGGGCTCCCAAAATAGTTTGATTCAGGGCAAAGTCTGATCACTGCCCTCCTGGTCTGAGCTCTACAAGTTTCTGATCTGGGTTTGGGTCTGAGGAACACATCTGTAGGCTTGTCCCAGATAAGACTACCAGTAAACTGCTGCTCGACTCAGTCAGAATCAGTCAACTGGAAAGTTCCGCAGATTCAGAGTGACAGAAACGGAAGCTCCCTTTTGGTTTGGTATTTCTGCCCTGGCTATTCTTCTACAGGTATCAGATAGATCTGGAGACTGGAACTGAAATCATACTCTGTTCCTGGGATCATACTTAGTCAACCTAGCTGTTATTTGCTTCTGAACTTGCTTCCTGCGTGCTCAGCATGCAGCCTAGGGTCCACAACGTTCCTCTCCCTGGAATGCCACCTCTAGGTGAAAATCTCCCACTCAGTCACCCAGAACCTATGACTCAGAACTGGGTAGTGAGTAACAGAGCTTCCATTTGGAAGCTATTCCTATACTCTAGACAAGGGCATGCCCCTCTGTGCTCCATCTGGAAGTGTTTTTGCCCTCATGTACAGCCTACTCCTACAGTAGAATGCACCACACTGTTATTCCTGGCTAAACCCCAGTCTCCACTGTCCACAGACTTCTTTGTCTCTCTCCCTTTGAAGACCTGGGCTATAAATATGACTCACTGTGACTCACTTTTTTTTTTCTTGGATTTTCTGATGATGACTTGGTCTGGTACATTTTTAGGTATATTTAAAAGTCTTGTGAGGGAAGGGCTTAACTGCGCTTCTTCCTGCTTTTCTGGAGGGGTTTGGGGGAGAGCTCAAGCAAGTCACTGCTTTCACTCGAGCATCTTGGCTCCGCCCCCCTGCTTTTCTGTCATCGTGGCTCTGACTCTGGGTTAGCTTTTGGTAAAGGCACTCCTGACACCCACACATATTAAAGGCTCTTTCCTAAAGACAAGAGTAACTAATATCAAGGGCCCTTGCTTACTGCTGAAGTAGTCCAAGACTTTCCCTGTACTCCACCCCCCTGCCTAGGTACTGACATCATCCCTGGCTTGAAGTTTAACAATCCTAGGGTCACCAATGATTCTCATCCTGATGCCCAACTCTAAGTGTCCAGGGTGTTGGGGGCTGCTGTGAGCTGAAGAAAGAAATATCCCCTGATATTCTATTATTCGTAAAATTAGGGGCATGGCAAAAAACCAAGAATGAGCAAACACTATCAATCCATCATGACACCCATCAGTGGGTCACTGTATTAGACACCACGAGAAAGACCAAATTAAGTGAAAGCTTGCAGTCCCTGACTTTAAGGAACCAATAATGTAATGAGAAAGATTTATAGTCACTCTAGTGCTGAATATTGGCCTGTCTAGGATTTTAGTGATAATAATAAATTTCTTAGATTACGTCCACTTAGGTCCAAGTTAAACTAAATTGAAAGGCCCCACCAAGATTGCAAACCATAAATGGCTGTATTATTGTGTGCTATTATTCTTATACCTCTATGGAAATCATCTTTATGGAACTATTTTTGGCATATAGTCCCCAAAATTAAGGTATGGATGACCTCTAGTGGTTTCCATGATATAAGTAAGAGAAAAACTACTTTCTGTCATGCCAGCAAGAAACATACTTCAGTTTCAATAGAACACAATCAAAAGGATTTTTTAATTAGGAAGGAATGAAATGTGAATGTACACAAAGAGAATTTTACCTTTAAGGTGGTGTATCTACATAGGTCAAAGGAAAGTGGAAACAACCAAGTGATATAATTCAGGACCCAGAATGGATTATTTCATTCAAATAACTAAATTTGGTCACCCATGTTTATCAGATTAGCCAAAAGACTGCCAAATAATACTTTTCTTACTTGAACCTAAAAGTTCACATAAAATGATGAAAGTTTTTTTATAATATTTTATTTTCCCCCAATTACATGTTTAAACAATTTTAAATATTTTTTTAAGTTTTGAGTTCCAAACTCTATCCCTCCCTTCTCCCTGAGATGGCAAGCAATCAGATATAGGTTATACATGTGAAAAATCATGAAAGTTTTTAAGGAAAATTTTACTGAGCTCTTTTTAATTTCTGAATGAATAGGCTCACTACAATTTTTTTGTTAGCCATTGTCAACTAGGCCTTTATTACTACTAGGCAATCCTTTTTTTTTTCTTCTGCAATTGATTCTCTATTGTATTTTCCATAGCAAGTGTTCTAATTCTTTGATTCTCTCTTTAAATATCCAACATCAAAGTAGATCCCATAGAAGTTAAAATGTAGGTGGAGGTGGAGCAGCTAGGAGGCACAGTGGATGAAGCACTGGCCCTAAAGTCAGGAGGACCTGAGTTCAAATTCGACCTCAGACACATAATAATTATTAGCTGTATGACTCTGGGCAAGCCACTTAACCCCAATTGCCTCACAAAAAAAATTTTTTTTTTTTAAATAACAAAACAAAATGTAAGAGAAAAAAAATCACAGAATATCTGCAAGTGGATCTCAGTAACTCCCTAGTCCGAAAAGGGCAGCTAGAGTTGGGAAAGCGGGGTGTTCAGGGAGGATATTTGAGGAGAGGTTAGGAGGGAGGAGGCAGGCAGCATGGCATGTACGTGGGCAGCATGATTTGGAAATGGTTGGAAATTGATACAGTTGCCTAGTTCCAGGCAAGATAACGGAAAAAAAAAAAAAAAAAACCTTACCTATGAGAACCCAATGTCCCAGGGACAGAGTCCAAATTAAGCTGGGTTAGGATTATCCAAAGAATATGAAGAACTAAGGGGAGTGAGGGAGTGAAGGAGAGGATAATCTATACCGTGTCATTAACAGTGTAAATAAGGACAATGATAACAGTAACAAAACCCAGATGAGTATACAGAAGGAAGTTTGGAAGTTGTATTTCTGCACCGTAGGATGATTTTGATACCACTTTGTTAAAGGTCATGTACATTTTTTGTTTTTCTTTTTAAACAACATTTAAAAAAAAAAGTCCTTTAGAGACATTACAGTCATTTAAATCATTTTTCCTTTTAAATTTTTATCTTGGTTATGTATTTGAATACTTGAACTTATTAATGGAAGTTAAAGTAAAACATTATTAATAAAATGCACAACAGTCTCCAAAATTAGCAAATAAAACCACATCTATTGAGGTGTATATTGTGAAACATCCCTCTTGTAACATTTTGTTTCTAGAACAAGTTACCACAAAGTTCACTCTGTGTGATCTTTATTTACCACTCATTTAAACACTATCTGATTTCATTCCCTATATTTATAAGGTGACAGCTGTGCATGACGCAGCATGGGAAAGTAGAAAGAGGACTGGGCTGGGAGTCAGGAGAGCTGAGTTCTAGTCTCTACTATGCAACTAACTCGCCCTGTGACCTGGAACAAGTCACAACCTCTCTGGGCTTCAGTCTCCTCATTTGAAACCAGGGGGTTTGAGCTGGATCTTGCCACTGGTCAGATGGCTCCAGAGGAGAAAGTGAGTCTGGTAACTTCGCACAGCCCTCCCTCACTTAAATCCAATTCATTTGCACATCAGGGCATCACCTCCCCGATGTCATGGTCCTCTTCAAGAACGAAGGACAAACAACAACAACCAAAGGGTTTGAGTAAGATGACCTCTAAGGTCTATTTTTTTTAATCAACGCTTACATTGATTATTGATTGATACAAATTAAAATAATTTGCTTTCAGGGCTGACAATAGGGGCTGGCTGCAGCCTGGACCAGGTGAAGCAGATCCTGACCGATGAAGTCTCCAAACTTCCAGAGGAAAAAACACGGACATATCAGGCTCTCTTGAAGCACTTGAAAAGTTTGGCTGGACAACAGATTAGGAACATGGCTGTAGGTTCCACACAAAAAGCGGGTTGTATATAAAACTGTGAAATTCATTTCATACTACTTGCTTAAATTTTTAAAAGTACATAATAATTCCTCACATTACTTTCTTTCTTTCCCCTTATCAATAATTTTATTTTATTTTTTCTCTCCACTTTTTTATTAGTTTATTTTGATTTATCAATAATCACTGCCATAAGCTTTTGAGTTTAAAATTTTTCTCCCCTCCCTCCCTTCTCACCCCCAAGACAGCTCAAAATCTGATCTCAGACACATTACTTTCAAAACTATCCCACTTGTCTGTGCTTCCTTCTAAACTTTCTTTTGTTCCCTTCTGTGCATTTTTAAACAATGACTATCTTTTTCCCCCATCACTATTATTCACCTCCCCTCTCCTCACCCTCCACCCTGCCCCCAAGAAGCCAAGAAGAAAAAATCCTTGTAACAAATAAACATAGTCAAGTAAAACAAAGGACTGGTCATTCTTGGTAGGCAATGTGAAATAACGTAATAGATCTTTGTGTGTACAAAGCTAATTGGACAGGCGTCTGTGCTGCTCTGTCCCTAGCCATTGTGCACTGAGGCCAGTGATAGTACATACAGAGACTGCACTGTATTCTCACCCTTTAAGGGGTCCCTCTGAATTCAAACCAGGAAGTAGGAGGGAGACTCACACTACCTCTGCTTCTCGCCTATGCTAAGTAAGCAAAGGGCTCAGTTGCTCTAAGAACCATAACATTTCAGAGATAGAAAGGACCTTAGTCCAGCAGGGGTGGGGAACCTGCAGTGTCAAGGCCACATGTGGCCCTCTAGGTCCTCAAGTGAGGCCCTTTGAATGATTTCAAACATAGAATAAATCCCCTTAATAAAAGGATTTGTTCTGTAAAACTTGAACTCAGTCAAAAGGCCATCCCCAAGAGCCTAGAAGGCTACATGTGGCCTTGGGGCCACAGGTTCCCCACCCCTGGTCTAGACCATTTTACAAGATGAGGAAATGGGACCAAGGAGGAGTCTCAGTCTTAAGACTCTTAGATCCAGTTCTCTTTTCACCACATTGGATGCTTGTTGAGCCTTTTGTAAACAAAAGAGAACCACCCTTTAAGCTACAACTTCAATAAACAATTATTAAGCCCTTCTGAGCATGCATGTGAGTTTGTACATAAATATATGATCAGATAAAGTGACTGAGACTGAAAAAATGATTTCCTTTGTATTAGTCCTTAGGTGGACACGTCATAAGCCGACATGGCTATTCAGATCTGAATCCAATTCTGGCTGCAGGAAATGCCACCCTCAATCTGGTCTCCAAAGGTAAGATATAACAAAACCAAGTAAAGCAGGATTCTCAGCTTATGAAAGAGAGGAGGAGTAGGAGGAAGAAGAAGAGGAAGAAAAAGTACTATAAGCCACAAAGCCTGGTTCTAATTCTCTCCTCCATACAAGACAAGAGTAACATGCAACAGAAAGCTTTCAAGCCATCGTGGGAGTGAATGAATAGCTTTTTCCAGCATCCTCAAGATGCATTTAGTTTGTACTCCCTTGTGAGCTGAGCCCAAGGGTGGTTAGCAAAGGGTGGGGTAAAGGAGAAATAAGAGAGTATGCACTCCTCCCATATCTTAGTCTTCCTACATACCACGGGAAGAATAGACAGACAGACAGAAAGATAGATAATAGATAGATAGATAGATAGATAGATAGATAGATAGATAGATGATAGATAGATAGATAGATAATGACTGAACAACATAAAACTTACAATCTACAAAGTGGATAAGCCACATACATATGGATCTTTCCTTGTTGTTTGGATCACACATAATTTTGATTCCTCTAAGACTGTGGTATAATACACAGGAAACTGTAACATAAAAATAATACAGTATATGCTAAGTGCTTCAGAGAGATTTAAATTAAGTATTCTATGAATGAAGTTCAGGAGAAATAATCATCACTGATTGGTGGTGTCAAGGAAGCTTTCACTAAGTTACTGTTCCTTTTTACAATTGACATGTACACGTTCTTTTAACTTGTTGTTACTCTTGGAAAAAAAGATATTTCTTTCTTCCCCAGAGGGAAGACGTCAGATTCCTTTAAATGAACATTTTCTTGCTGGCCTGGCAAATGCGGACCTGAAGCCTGAGGAAATTTTGGAGTCTGTGCACATACCTCACTCTGAAAAGGTAAGAGACGGGGGGCCATTTTTGACAGAGTTTTCTTAAAAAACTTTAATCTCACCTTTTTTTGAAAAACAGATTACACAGAAGAAAGAACAACTTTGTAAGAAAGTCACACGGTGTCATGTGTCATATCCTGCCAGTCATTACCCCAATGCAAAGTAGTCACAGTCGTGAGAGCAAGCACCAGGCCTGGCTTTGGGAGCTGTAGATCCGGAAAAATCCATCCATACTCCCTTGCATCATTCCTCTTATGATCAAGGGCTACATTTCAGAGACAGTGATTAAAAGGATAATGTCTGGTTATAGAAAAAGATTTCCCAGTTAAAACTGGTCCGTATGGAGAATAAATACACTGTTTTAGCCTTATTAATGACATGTTCTGACCAACCAAGGTAAGTAGCCCAGATAGATATGCACACACAAGCTCACTATGTTTTCTAGAATCTTAAGCCAGGATGTCAGAATCGTAGACTTAGAATTGGTTGACCTTAAAGGTCATCTAGCCCAACCCCCTCATTTTACAGACCCAGAGAGGGTCTTTCATGTTTTTCGAGCATTTAGAACTTTGAACAAGATGATTTCCTTTTGAAGTGTGAGTAAAGTGATAGATATGAAATCAGCAAACCCTGGATTCAAATCCTGCCTTCTAATCTTACTAGGTATATGACCCTGGACAAGTTCCTTGACGTCTCTGAACTTCTGTTTCTTCTTCTGTAAATGATATTGTTAATCTCAAAGTCTCTTCCAGCTATGATCCAATGGATGGAAACTTTTCAGCTCACACCCTCTAACAATCTCTGATCCTCTGCATCCCCCCTGCTCCACAGTCATGTGGACTAGGGCTTCTCTCATCAGCAGAGGTTGGTCAGGAATGGGCAGAACCAAGACAGCTGCAGCAGCTCTAGGGAATCTTGCATGGAGAGTTAGAGTCCTTTAGTTTGTTTTTTTGCTTTGTTTTTTTAGGCAATTGGGATTAAGTGACTTGCCCAGGGTCACACAGCTAGTAAGTGTCAAGTGCTTGGTCTGAGGCCACATTTGAACTCAGGTCCTCCTGACTTCAGGGCTGGTGCTCTATCCACTGCGCAACCTAGCTGCCCCAGAGTTCTTTAGTTTGCCACAAGCTACAAATTTCTACAGGCTCATTTTTAAAGTAGGTGGTGCAGTGGATAAGAGTATGGGTCTAGAGCCAGGAGTTCAAATCTGGTCTCAGATACTTCCTAGCTGTATGATCCTGGACAAATCATTTAATCTCTTTTTTGCTTCAGTTTCCTCATCTGTGAAATAGGAAAATAATAGCACTTATCTCCCAAGGGTTGTTATGAGGATCAAATGAGACAATATATGTGAAGCACTTAACACAATGCCTGGCACGTAGTAGGCATTATATATTATCATTCTCCTTCCCACCCCCCATTTAAGATAATGGGAAAATAAAAATTATTTTTACCCACAAGAGGATTTGGCAGATTTCACTGTACTCAAAGCAAGCTGCCTAAAAAATTACCAATCTTGCCAGGGCTTGGCTATCCTCATGGAAGAAAGAACTAGAAGAAATGATAGGGGTAGGCACTGGACCTGTAACGTCATCAGGATAGGGAATTCTTTTTTTTTTATACTGGAAAACTTTTTATTGTAGGTGGAGTGGGTTAGCTGGACACAGTTTATATGATTCCAATTTTGTTGGCAACATCTAAAGCATCATAGTCCGGAGCAAGTTGGACATGGGCCTTCTTCTCTCCATCAGGCCGGATCAGTGTTGACCTTGGTCACTTCGATGTCATAGAGCTTCTTGACCGCCTGCTTGATCTGATGCTTGCTGGCCTTGACGTCCACAATGAAGACCAGGGTGTTGTTGTCCTCAGTCTTCTTCATGGCAGACTCAGTGGTCAAGGGAAACTTAACGATGGCACAGTGGTCAAGCTTGTTCCTCCGAGGGGTACTTTTCCGAGGGTATTTGGGCTGCCATAGAAGTCTTAGTGTCTTGGGTCACCAGAATGTGGGAGACGTTCGGATCTTCTTTTTTGTGGCTGTGAACACCTTTAAACACTGCCTTCTTGGCCTTCAAGGCCTTGGACTTAGCTTCTGTCTTGGGGGGGACAATCGCTTCCTTCTTCGCCTTTGGCGCCATCTTGGGGGAAAGTTAGGGAATTCTTAAATGAGGAAATTCCTTCCACCAGTGCAGGTACACTTGTCTCTGAAACTTACATTTTTAAAGTTGTCTAGAGCACTGAGAAGTTAAGTGCCCGTTCTAGGGCTATATCCCAAAGAGATCATAAAAATGGGGAAAAGACCCACAAGTACAAAAATATTTATTGCATCTCTTTTTGTGGTGGCAAAGAATTGCAAATTGAGGGGAGCCCATCAATTGGAGAATGGCTGAACAAGTTGTGGTATATGAATGTAATGGAATACTATTGTGCTATAAGAAATGCTGAAGGGTAGCTAGGTGGCGCAGTGGATAGAGCACCGGCCCTGGAATCAAGAGGACCTGAGTTCAAATTTGGCCTCAGACACTTAACACTTAACTCACTATGTGACCATGGGCAAGTCACTTAACCCTATTGCCTATCCGCCCCCCCCCCAAAAAAAAAAAGAAAAAGAAAAAGAAATGATGAGGAAGCAGACTTCAGAAAAACCTGGAAAGACATGTGTGAACTGATGCTGAGTGAAGTGAGTAGACAGAACTTTGTACACGTAACAGCCACACTGTAAGATAATTAAGTTTGATAGACTTAGCTCTTCTGAGCAATCCAAGGATCTAAGACATCTCCAAAAGTCTCATGAAGGAAAATGCTATCCACATCCAGAGAAAGAACTATGGAGTTTGAATGCAGATCAAAGCGTAGTATTTGCTCTTTTTTTTCTTCTATTTTGTTTTGTTTCCTCTTTCCAGTGGTTCCTCCTATTGGTTCTAATTCTTCCTTACAGCTTGACTAATGTGAAAATATGTTTAATAGGAATGTATATGTACAGCCTATATCAGATTGCATGCTTTCTTGGGGAGGGAGGTGGGAAGGGAGAGGGAGAAAAATTTAAAACTTAAAGGCTTATGGAAATGATTGTTGAAAACTAAAAATAAATTAATTTAAAAAAAAAAAAGAGTTAAGTGCCCAGAATCACACAGCCAGGATTGTCAGAGGCAGGACTTGACCCCAAGACCTCCTGGCTCTGAATTCAGCTCTTTGTCAACCATATCTCTACTGCCTATGATACTTGGGGATAATAATATAATTGAAATTGCTTCCTAGGATTTATTTTAATAGCTTTCTGTGCTGGGGAATGTTGACCACTGGGAAAACATAGCCTGTGACATTGTAATATACAGTACAACTATCCAGGTGTCTTTGTGAGGGGATGGTCACTATTTTGAGTAAATAAGAGAAGGAACAGAATCTCTCTAGAGTCAGGTGGACCTGAGTTCAAATCTTGCCTTAGACACTTAGCTGTATAACCCTGGGCAAGTAACTTAACCCCATCTCAGCCTATTTCTTCATCTGTAAAATGGAAATAATAGCATCTACATCCATCAATCAATAAACATCTATTAAGCACCTACTATGTGCCATCTACACCTGAGGGCTTTTGTGAAGATCAAATGAATTAACACAAGTGAGGTGCTTTGTAAATGTTAAAGGTTTATGTAAATATTAGCTATTATTATTATTATTATTATTATTATTATTCACTTGGTTGGAGCTGAGCGATTCTTAGGACTAAAAAGTCTACACTGCACTTCTTTGCTTTGACACATCAAAAAATCCCAACTGGTTTTGTTTCCACAGTGGGAATTTGTGGCGGCATTCAGACAGGCCCAGTGCCAGCAAAACGCCTTGGCTGATGTGAACTGTGGAATGAGAGTCCTTTTCAAAGAATGCACAGACACCATCGCGGGCCTCCGCCTCTTCTATGGCGGCATAGGATCCACCACCGTCAGCGCCCATAAATCCTGCCAGCAGCTCCTAGGAAGGTAGCGGGGTGTGTGGGGTGGGGGGGGGTGTGGGGGGGTGTCCTCAATGTGAAATAGACCAGCTTCAGTAATAACAAACCATGTAAACAGCCACAGGTTGATAGATATAGACCTAGAAGAGACCTTAGAATTCATTTAGTCCAACCCCTACTTTTTTTTTTTTTTATAAATGACACCCAGAAAGTTAAGTGACTTGTCTAAGGTCACATAGGTAGTAAGAGGCAAGTCTGAGATTTGAACCCAGTGCCTCTCACTCCAGACCTAGACCCCCTCTTTCCACAATGCCATGTTCCTTCCATCAACAAGTTGTCATCTTTTGACTATAACCTGGGGATGAACTCACCTTTCTATTTGGTGCTTTTATACCTATTTCATTTTAACAATTTATTAAATACAAAATATCCATAAAAATTTTCTACTAATAGATAGTCAATGTTTTGATTCCATTTGATAGTTTTATTTAGCACCAACTATATATCAGGAGGGGCAGCTAGGTGGTGTAGTGAATAAAGAGCCAGGCCTGTAGTCAGGAAAACCTGAGTTCGAATCTAGTCTCAAACAATTACTAGGTCTCAGACCTGAGCAAGTCACTTAATCCTGTTTGCCTCAGTTTCCTCATCTGTAAAATGAGCTGGAGAAGGAAATGGCAAACTACTGCAGTATCTCTGCCAAGAAAACCCTAAATGGGATCAAAAAGAATGGAAAATGACTGAACAAAATGTATTAGCACTGCAGGGGATGCAAAGACAAAGAACGATGGATAATAGTATAGCGGGCAAAGTATTAAACTCAGAGTCAAGGTTTAAATCAGTCTCCAGTGCTCACTAGCTATTTGACCTGGTCAAGGGCAAGTAACTTAACCCTTTCTAAGTCTGAGTTTCACCATCTGTAAAATGGAAATAATACCTAAACTACTTAATTGATGGTATGGAAGGAGACTTCCTAGTACAGGGGGAAAAAGTATTGAATTTAAAGTCTTGGGTTCAAATCCTGACTCTACCACTAACTACTTTAGGCAAGTCATTTCATCTCTCTAGGCCTCAGTTTCCTCAACTGTACAATAAAGTATCTTGCAAATATTAAAGCTCTATTTGTCAATAGAGGACAAAACACACATATATAACCATGATATAAGGAGAACACAAAGTGCTAGGGGAAAAAGAGGGAGAGAAATATTCTTTCCCCCTCCCCCCTCCTTGTCTCTTGGGCATTCACATGCGAGCAAGCACATACAGACACACACACACACAGACACACACACACAATTGAGGGGAATAAAGGAAGCCTTCTGGGAAGTTGTTTCAACAGATCGAGATGAGAGGAAGGACATTATAAGTAAAAGAAACATTGCAGGTGGGTGAGAAAGTGTGGGATGTGTTCAAAGAAGAAAAAAGTCTAATTTGGCTGGAACAAAGGCTCCCCCAGGGCCAGACCATGACAGGTCTTGAATGCTAAGCTAAAGACCTAGGGCTATTAGTAAAGTACTGGAAAAATCAAAAGAAAAATATGTAAAATGGGAATATATCCAATAAATCTTCATTATTTGAGGATTCTGTATTTGTGAATTCACCTACTCACTAAAATTTATTTGTAACCCCCAAATCAGAACTCATGGTACTTTCAGGGTCATTCATGAACATGTGCAGAGCAACAAAAAATTTGAGTTGCCAGCCCCACATTCCCAGCTAAGGTTAACAAGGCAATGTTCTGCTGCTTACTTCAGCTCCTTACTACAAACAAGTGGTTTTTTAAGGTTCTATTTATTGCCATGGGTTTGTTTTTTGTTTTTTGGGTTGGTTTTTTTTGTATTTTTGTGCTACTTGTTGGTGATTTTGCTGTTTAAAAATGGCCCTCCAAGCATAGTGCTGAAGTGCTATTTGGTATTCCTAAGTCAAGAAGGCTGTGATGCACCTTACAAAGACAATACATGTGTTAGAAAAGTTTCATTCAGACATGAGTTACCATGAGTTCCATGGTAATGAATCAGCAATAGGGTTATTGTTGTTCAGTCAAGTATGACTCTTCATGACCCGAGGGACCATATTGTCCATGGGGTTTTCTTGGAAAAAATGGAGGAGTGGTTTGCCATTTCCTTCTCCAGTGGATTAAGGCAAACAGGGTCACACAGCTGGCAAATAATCTGAAGCCAGATTTGAACTAAGGTCTTACTGATTCCAGACCCAGGACTTTATCCACTGAGTCATCTCAGTACCCCATAATAACGTACATCCAGAAAAAAATAAGAGGAAATTTGCCTATCTGTATGTAAGACCACTCTGGAAAATGCTAAAGTAAATTTTACGACCAGAGGCTTGCCAGAACCTAACCCTGTATTTCCCCAGGAGCAATGGGTCAATATTTGCTAATTCAGTGTTTGGAACAACTTTATAGAAAGTAACTACCTCAGATGAGAAGAATCAACTGTATTTACTGCAGTTCTGATGAAGGGGTTATATCATTATTCTATAATTAAACATTATATAATATGTTAATATAATATATTACCTAGTTGAGTTACCACCTTTTATACCAACAGCAGACCAAATGTAGTCTAATACTGATTTACCAGGCAAATCAACAAATTTCCAGTCCAACTTCTGGGAGTAGGGCAAGGTGGGATAGGCTAGAACATAAGTATTTTGGGCCCCCATCTCCTCTTCCCCCCCATAACATACACATTATATTGGATTCCTTCAATGCTTCTTGCAACCAAAAATCAACTCCCATCTCGAATTTAAACTGAGTTCCCTCTAGGCAAACACAATGTCCGATTCTGGATTCTTTCAGTGTGCATAGAGAAAGGCAACCTTGAATCAAGTCCTGTCTCTGACACAGACTAGCTGTGTCAACCTGGGCAAGTCACTTAACCTCTTAGTTCTCTAGGTAACTTTCTAAGACTATAAATTGGAGAGAAGGTTCTGGCTTGTACTGGTAGAGGGAGTTTCCTCATCAAGGAATTTCCTATGCTAATGAAGTCATAGACCCAATCTCTCTCCCTGTCTTCATTCAATACCATCAACCCTAATCATATATTCATGTATCTCTTAATTGTTCAGAGAAATAGAAGAGGGTTGGTGGACTAAATAAATATTCTTTTTTTAAAAGTTCTAACAAAATTGTGATTCTAAATTATTAAAAAAAAACTTTAAAAAAATGTATCTTAAAAAAAAGTATACTTTTACTACCTAGTATTTTATAGCACATGTTTCATTTGGAACTACAGCTTAGTTTGTTCTTTTTCCCCCCTACCAGGGACTGGAATACATTGATACTGGATGAAGCTTTCAGGCTGATCCTGGATGAAATTTCTCTCCCAGCCTCAGCTCCAGGGGGAATGGTGGAATTTAAAAGAACCCTTATTGTCAGTTTCTTCTTTAAGTTCTACCTGGAAGTATTACAAGGACTAAAGAAAATCATAAAGATGGTCTCCATCCCAGTGAGTGCATTGGCTTTGTTATTGTACTTTGCACACATATACTTACAGGCTTTCTTACCATTACCTTCCAAGCTGGATTAAGTATGAATTGAGCTGTTACTTCTTGTCAGGAGCCTGGCAGTCTTCCTTTATAAAGACTGTCCACAATGCTAGCTGGAATTCAGAATATTAATATGTTCTTACTTATTTCTTTTTCTTTCTTTCTTTCTTTCTTTCTTTCCTTCTTTCTTTCCTTCTTTATTTCTTCCTTCCTTCCTTCCTTCCTTCCTTTCTTTCTTCCTTCCTTTCTTTCTTTCTTTCTTCCTTCCTTCCTTCCTTCCTTCCTTCCTTCCTATTAGCTAATTTTATAAACTCAGGGTATTGATGTGTTAGTGGGAGAACGCTACCTTCCTCCATTTGCTAGGAAGGCCAGGAGAACTTGACCCTGGGAGATGTCATATAGGCAGAAAAGACAGAGAGATAAAAGGAAGAAGAATTGCAGAAGGGAAGCTTGTATGTTGGGAGGCAGCATAGTATAGTGGAAAGAATGCTAAATTTGGAGTTAGCTTCCTATACTGGAACATCCTGGACCCTGGGCCCTCTACGCCATTGAGTTAGCGCATCCATTCAAAACTAGTCATATATGATAAGCCAGCCTAGGCTTTGCATAAATATGAGAAGGCATTTCTCATACATTTAAAAAATGTAAATGGTAAAGGGACTGTGCGAACATATAATGTTGGTGGAGTTGTGAATTCATCCATTTGTTCTGAAAATAATTTAGATTTATACTTGAAAAGTCACTAAAATGGACATATCCTCTGACCCAATCATACCAACAATAGGCATGTAAACCAAGGAAGCCAAAAACATACAAAGTATGAGAGACTTTCTCTGCAATTTTGCCAAATGCTTTTTGTATTCATTTAGCTTGGGGTGGAGCCATAGGGCATTAGACTGTCATGGCCTGTCCAACAGAAAAGGTAATATTGATTTGAGTATTGTTCCCATAACAAGAAGTGGAAGAGTATGGGGGAGGAGGGGAGTATACACACCCATTTAACCATCTTCCAGGACAGCACAGCATCTTGCCATCTGTTTCAATGCTGTGCTGTCCTGGAAGATGGTTTAATGGGAACCAAAGCATGTGCTGAAGCCATCCAAATATAGTGGGTTGAGTGGGCTCACGCACCCCAATCAGGATGGCTTAGGCCCAAGGAGGAGTCCCAAGGCTGAATGGATGAATTTCCAGTGAGGATGGGGGAAGGAGGGAGAGGTATGGAGGTCAGATCCATAAGGCTGTTATTCCAGGTGTTTCAGGACATCAGGGCAGAATGAAAGTTGCCTGTGCTGGGTATTGAGTGGATTCCTTCCCCTTTTTTCTCTCACAGATATTTTATACTTCCTATGCCCTTGATACATTATTAAATTAACAGAGACACAATATGGTACATATTTTGACTTGAGCATAATTAATATCTTTCTTTTTTTAATCATCTTTCAGAATAGCCATCGATATCCTGACGTTTCAGAGAAGTTCCTAAGTGCTCTGGAAGAGTTTCCTGTCACAGTATCCAGAGGAGTCCAAGAATTCCAAGTTAGTGGTTTAGTCAGTTAACTGGTTGGTCAACAAGCATTTATTAAGCACTTTTTTATGTGCCAGGCATTGTGCTGGGTGCAAGAAATACAAAGAAAGATAAAAGACAATCCTTGTTCTCAAGGCCCCTTGATCTACTAGGGAAAACAACATCCAAATAACTATGTACAAATAAGGTATATACAAGATAAATTAGAGCTAAATAACAAGAGGAAAGCCACTAACATTAAGGGTAATCAGGAAAGGCTTTTTAAAGAAGGTGGGATTTTAGCTGGGACTTAAAGGAAGTCAGGGAGGTCAGGAGACAGATTAGTGGGTAGAGAATTTCTAGCAAGGGAGACAGTCAATGAAAATACTTGGAGTCAGGAGATGGCATATCTGGTTCAAGGAACAGCAAAGTGGCCAGTGTCACTGGATCACAGAGTACATGGAGAGGGAGAAGGGGAGTAATGTATAAGAAGACTGGAAAGGTAGGAGGGTACCAGGTTATGAAAGGCTTTGAACTCTAAACAGAGGATTTTATAATTGATCCTGGAGATGATAGGGAACCACTGGAATTTAAAGAGAAGGGAAGTGATGTGGTCAGACTTATGCTTTAGAAAGATCACTTTGGCAGATAAGTGAAAGATGGATTAAATTGGGAAGAGATTTGAGTTGAGAAGACCAATCAGAAGGCTATCCAGGACTGAGGCGAAAAATGTCTAGTCTAGGGTTGCAGCAGTATCAGAGGAGAGAAGGAGGCAGATGCTAGAGATGCTAAAAAGGTAGAATTGACAAGACTTGGAAACAGATTAGAAAATGGGGGGTGAGAATAAGAGACCAAGGAGACACCTAGGCTTCAAGCCTGAGTGACTAGGAGGATGGTGGTACCCTTGATAGGAAAATTGGGGAAGGGCTTCTGGAGAGAGATGTGTTCAGTTCGGGGCATGTCTAGAAGATGTCTACAAGACATCTAGTTTAAGAAGACCAATAGGCAGTTAGAAATGAGAGTCTGGTTAAGGAGGAAGTTCAGACTGGATAAGTAGATCTGAGAATCATCTGAACAAATAATAATTGAATCAATAGGACTGATGAGATCGCTAAGAAAAACAGAAGAAGAGAAGACAGCCCAGGACAGAGCCCTTTAGGATACTCACATTTAGTTAGTGTGATGGATGATGATTCAGAAAAACAAAAAAATGAGGAGTTTTTGTTTTGTGTAGGAGTTCCTACACAGATAGGAAGAGGACCAGGAAAAGAGTAGTGTCACAAAAACCTAGAGAGAAGAGAATATTAAGGAAAAGAGGGTGATCAATAGTATCAAGACTAGAGAAAATTGTATTTATTCCTTTTCAAAATTATCTTATTAATAATTAAGTATTAATTTTCTTTTACTAATTAATTATTTTCTTTTGTTAAGAACTAAAACAAGCATTTCCATAACATAGTAGAATAGGAAAAAAAAGATGATTACACACAAAACTGCAAATCTATTATGTACAACTTGCTATTCCTTTTAAATATGTAATAAAGTTAACATGCAACTTTCTTTTTTAAAATTTTTTCTTCCCCCCCACCACAGAGATGGCTACCACAAATGTGTGTGTATACATTCTATACATACTTCTATTTATCAGTTCTTTGTCTGGATGCAGATAGCACCTTCCTCCATAGGTCCTTTGGAGTTAATTTGGGTATTTATAATAGTCAAAATTACTTTGTTGCTCAAAGTTGTTCTTAAAACAATATTGCTATTACTATACATGACATTGTCTTGGTCCTGCTCATTTCACTCTTCATTATTTCATGCAAGGCTTTCCATGTTTTTTCTAAGATCATCGAGCTCATCATTTCTCATAACACAGTAGTATTCCATCATGATCATGTACCATAACTTGTTCAGCCATTCCCCAATTGATGGACATTCCTGCAATTTCCAGTTCTTTGCCACCACAAAGAGAGCTGCTATAAATATTTTAGAACATATAGCTTGTTTTCCTTTTTTCTTAATCATCTTTGGAAACAGACCTAGCAGTGCTATTGCTGGGTCAAAGGATATAGGCAATTTAATAACTGTTTGGGCATAATTCCAGATTGCTCTCCAAAATGGTTGGATTAGTTCACAGTTCCACTAATAATGAATTAGTGTCCCAATTTTTCACATCACCTCCAACATTTGTTGCTTTCCCCTTCAATCATTTTAGCCAATCTGATAGGTGTAAAATGATATCTCAAGGTTGTTTTAATTTGAATTTCTCTAATTGATAATGATTTGGTGCATTTTTTTTAACATGACTATAAATTGTTTTAATTTCTTCCTTGGAAAACTACCTGTTTGTATCCTTTGACCATTTATTATTTATTCCTTGGAGGGCTACTTGCTTTTCATTTTTAAAATTTTAACTCTATAGCTCTTATTGATTTATGGTTTTTTGAAGAAGGTCAAATTTTTTTTAAAACTAAGATGCAAAAGTTTAAGATCAAGACTGGCCAGAATATGCTGCTCTGTGTCTAAACAGCTTGATGTTAGGATCCCCTGAGATCAACTTGTCCTGTAAAAAAAATACCTTCCCTGCTCAGCTCCATGAAATGTGAGTGAGACATTGATTTTATTGGCTTAATCTCTCAGAGCCTGTTTCCTCCTCTATAAAATGGGAAATACTACCACTTAGTCATTTATACCTTAGTATAAATGTATTTATCAGATTCTTTCCTTCAAGTAGATTTTGATAGGAGGCAGAAATGGGGAAGAATGTATGAAGTGAGGAGGAAGTAAGTAGATAAGATTGAAAGGGGGAAAGGCACAGAAAGGGGAAAGTAGGGGCACTAAAGACCAGCTTCCTCTATTTCATCTTACTGGTCTTATCTAAGCTATCTGTGAAATAGCAGAAGGGCATTGAAACTCTGGATTCAAATTTTTGCTTTGTTGGTTATAATTACATTAAGATATTATAGTATAAGCTCCGAGGCTCAAACTACAGGGTCATGTGAAAATTCCTTATTAGTGTTTCACCTGTACTTATATACTGGCTCATCCTATTTCTGACAGTTAACCTGATAAAGGGCAAATCTGTCACCTCTTCCTCTTGACATCACTGGCTTCCATTAAGACTTAATCCAAACCCCCCTTCTCCCCACCTTGTGCTAGAGGACTTTTCTGGTCCCCACTACCACTTGAGCCTTCCCTTCTACCTTCTTTTACTCTGTATCTTGTATTTACCTATTTGTTCACATGTTGTCTCCCCCATTAAAATGTAAGTTTCTTGAGGAAATTGACTGTTTTTGTCCTTCATTGTGCACCCAGTGCTTAGCACAAGGCCCAGCACGTGGTAAGTGCTAAATAAATGCTTGTTTATCCATTGGTTGTCTTCTTTTGCTGTCAGAAATAGGACGAGCCAATATATAAGTACAGGTGAAACACTAATAAGGAATAATATTCTTTTTTTTCTTTCAGTTCTTTATCACACACAATGCTACTATAAATATTTGCGTATTACATACAACCTTTCCCCTGTCTTTGGCTTCCTTGGTTTACATGCCTATTGTTGGTATGATTGGGTCAGAGGATATGTCCATTTTAGTGACTTTTCAAGTATAAATCTAAATTATTTTCAGAACAAATGGATGAATTCACAACTCCACCAACATTATATGTTCGCACAGTCCCTTTACCATTTACATTTTTTTTTAATTTTTTGTTAGCCTCAACAGCTTTGTAGCTTGATAGTACCTAACAGAACTTCCCCCACCACCACCATGTAACAGTATTTTATTTTTTCCAATTACATGGAAAGATAGTTTTCAACATTAACTTTTATAAGATTTTGAGTTCCAAATTTTTTCTCCCTCCCTTCCTCTCCTCCCCTCTCCCCAAGATGGCAAGCAATCTGATACAGGTTATACAGGTACAATCATATTAAACATATTTTCACATTAGTCATGTTGTGAAAGAAGAATCAGAACAAAAGGGGAAAACCACGAGAAAGAAAAAAAAGTGAAAATAGTATGCTTCAATCTGCATTCAGACTCCACAGTTCTTTCTCTGGATGTAGATAGCATTTTCCATCATGAGTCTTTTGGAACTGTCTTAGATCACTGTATTGCTGAGAAGAACTAAGTTTATCATAGTTAATCATTGCACAATGTTCCTGTTACTGTGTACCATGTTCTCCTGATTCTGCTCACTTCACTCAGCATCAGTTTGTGTGAGTCTTTCCAGGTTTTTCTGAAATCATTTCTTATATTCCATTACATTCATACATCACAACTTTTTCAGCCATTCCCCAATTGATGGGTATCCCCTCCATTTCCAATTCTTGGCCACCACAAAAAGAACTGCTATAAATATTTTTGTACATGTATGTCCTTTTCCATTTTTTATTATCTCTTTGGAATACCTACTTAGCAGTGGTATTGCTGGATCAAAGGGTATGCACAGTTTTATAGAACAGTTCCAAATTGCTCTCCAGAATGGTTGGATCAGTTCACAGCTCCACCAACAACGAATTAGTGTTCTGATTTTCCCACATCTTCTCCAACATTTATCATTTTCATTTTCTGTCATATTAGCCAATCTGATAGGTATGATGTGGTACCTCAGAGTTGTTTTCATTTGCATTTTTCTAATCAATAGTGATTTAGAGCATTTTTTTCATATGACTATAGATAGCTTTAATTTCTTCATCTGAAAACTGCCTGTTCATATCCTTTGACCATTTATCAGTTGGAGAATGACTGATATTCTTATAAATTTGACTCAGTTCTCTATATATTTTAGAAATAAGGTCTTTATCAGAAACACTGGCTGTAAAAATTGTTTCCCAGCTTTCTGATTTCTTTCTAATCTTGGCTGCATTGGCTTTGTGCAGAAACTTTTTAGTTCAATGTAATCAAAATTATCCATTTTGTATTTCATAATGTTCTCTATCTCTTGTTTGGTCACAATTTCTTCCCTTTTCCATAGATCTAACAGGTAAACTATTCCTTGCTCTCCTAATTTGCTTATATGTTTTTTACCTTTTATGTCTAAACCATGTACCCATTTTGGCCTTATCCTGGTACACGGTATGAGATAGCCATACTATTGCATCATTCTTATCTTCTTTTGCAGAGAGTAGACCCTAACCAACCTCCCCATGATCCAGTTGGACGCCCAATTTTGCACCAGTCTGGTATCAAACATGCCACTGGGGAAGCTATATTTTGTGATGACCTGCCAGTTGTGGATAAAGAACTTTTCCTGGCTTTAGTAACCAGCACCAGGGCTCATGCAAAAATCATGTAAGTGAACTCAAATATTTCTGTAAGACAATTAAAAAGCATACTCAGATACCATGGGCTCACCTCCCGGGAAAGTGTCTATTGTCCCTGTGGTTGCCTGATTGGGTAGAAACTAGAAGCTAAGATTGAGAGAACCCAGGAGATGGATAGATGTGAGGAACCTAAGACACAGGGTAGAAGACAAACCTTTATTAACCCCCTAAACTATAAGAACCACACAAGGAATGAAAAGAGGGCTTCTAAGAATGAGAGTAATGCAGTAAGAGAGACCACCGACGTACATCTCCTTTCTTTTCTCCACTTTCATCAAATTAAAATCCCCATCTACCTGGGACAGCAAGGACTAGAGTCACAACTGAAAGAACCACTTTGAACTTTAGTGACCTCTAGGACTGCCAACATTTCCAATATTTTCTTTCCAAGATCCATTGATGCCTCTGAGGCCCTTGAACTACCAGGTGTGGTTGATGTGATAACAGCTGAGGACATTCCAGGTGCCAATGGTACTGAAGATGACAAACTGCTTGCTGTAGATGAGGTACTGTCCATCTTCATGGGTGGCTTTGGGCGTAAGGTAACAATGGTCTGCCTCCTGTCTAAATTCCCTCAAGCGCCTGTGCACTCCTATATTGCCAAATTCCAACTCTGGGTCAGACAGTGTTGGGGTCTCCATCCTTTCCAGCCCCCTCTTTTCCCCTCCATTTTTCTGCTCAGAGTTCCTCTCTTAGAATCAAGGAGCAAAGCTTGGCCCTTTGCTTTACAATTTTCTCATCTGAAGATCACGTAATTTTACATATTCTCCTTATCTATATTTGTCTTATCCTTCTCCTAAACTATAGTCAGGGATCAAGTCTCATCGAAACTATGCATCTCCCTCCCTAGGCACAGTAGGTACTGAGTAAAATATTTGTTCAGCCAGAAATTGGAAGATTCTAGCTTTGGTTCATTCACCAACTGTAGAGCACCCAACCATAGTGGTGCAGCGATATTTAACCTGAAGTCAGAAGATCTGTATTCAAACCCTGTCTCCATGACTTGTCGTTACCCGTAAGATTTTGGGCAAATCCCTTAACTTCATTGAGTCTCAGTTTCCTCATGTGCTAAATGAAAGATTGGATTAGATAAGGTCACTTACAGTGTTTGATCTTATGATTCCACGATTTTGTTTCATATTTCCCTGATTAGGCAATTAGGTAGCAAAGTGGATTGAATGCTATACTTGGAGTCAGGAAGATTTGGAGTTTGAATCCTGCCTCCGACATTTACTGTCTGTATCCCTGGGCAAGTCACTTAACCTCTGTCGGTTTCAATTTCCTCATCTGTAAAATGGAAATAATAATATCTATTTCACATGGTAGTTGTGGAGATCAAATGAAATAACATACATAAAGGGCTTTGCAAAGCTTAAAGTGCTATATAAATGTAGGCTATTTATTATGATTTGTAAAATAGAGATAATAATACTTGCTTTCTTAATGTAAGGTATGAGGGAGGAAGCAGGTTGGAAAAAACACAGTACTATACATATAAAAGGTACTATTTTCAATGGAGACAATATATGTCAGAATTGTAGACAGCAGAAGACAGGAAAAGTTTGAGACTTCCCTCTTATTTAGACTCCCCATATCCTCTCAGGGAAACCCACAAGGCTATTTTATGTGAAAGTTGTCCCCTGCTGATCTTTTCCAGCTGATGTCTTCTTTTATCCAAATTTTTTTAAATGTACCAGTAATCAATGATGAATTACTAACCCCCTACTGACAGAGAGATGATGGAATCAGGGTATAGAATGAGACATATTTTTTGGACCTGAACATTGTGAGAATTTGTTTTGTTTGACCATGTATATTTGTTGCAAGGGTTTGTTTTTCTTTTCTTTTTTTAATGGAAGAGGGAGATGGGAGAGAGAAAATGGATTTTTGTTCATTGAAAAAATAAAATTTAATTTTAAAAAACTTACCTGACAAGTGCAGAGAATATTTTCCTCCTCATGGAACTGCTTTGCAAATTATTCCATGGGACAATGCCAGAAAGAAGGTAGATTGTTTCTGCTGGGCTGCCCCATGCATACAAATCTATGCTTTTTCTGTGTCCTATGTCTCATGTTAGGCACTAAAGTGATTTCTAGGACTATACAAGATTCTCTAAACTTTTCCCAAAAAGTGTCTTTTGAAAAATATGGTTTTGGGGCAGCACACAGCACTTACTAGCTGTGTGACCTTGGGCAAGTCACTTAACCCCAATTACCACCCCCCCCCAAAAAAAAGAATAATATGGTTTTACATCCATAGGGCACAGTGAAAAGCTAACAAGCAGTTATAACATGTTCTTGCCATATGTGTATGTGCTGATAAGTGTCTACATCAGAGGTGTCTAACTCAAAAAGAAATGGGCCCACTAACACATACAATAAGAATCCCTGCAGCCATGCATTGACTTAGAAAACTACATATTAATGTTATTTATGTCTTATTGTACTTTGATTTATTTTGTTAAATATTTCCCAATTTACATTTTTATTTGGTTCTATAGTGTCCTTGGTACATGTTTGATACCTCTGTTCTACATATACGAGCATGACGGATAGATTTTTACAAACATTGCTTAACAATTTATTATTGATTCCTTTGTAAGAAACACTTGAAGCACTATGAGAGACAGATGTGGGTCACCAATAATGTATCTAGGATTTCAAATGAAAAAAGGCCTTTCTCTAAAGCAGAGGTGGGGAACCTGAAGCCTTGAGGTCACGTGTGGCCCTCTAAGTCCTCAAGGGCAACCCTTTGACTGAATCCAAACTTCACCAAACAAATCCCCTTAATAAAAGGATTTGGTATGTAAAACTTGGACTCAGTCAAAAGGCCACACCCAAGGACCTAGAAGGCCACATGTGGCCTTGAGGGAGCAGGTTCCCCACCCCTGCCCTAGAGAGTAAGCAAGCAAGAGTAATCAGTAGCAACTGATTACTACCTATGTGCCCTTGAGCAGGTCACCTTACCTCTATGAGGCAGCTTCCTCATCTGTAAAATGATAGGTTGGACTAGATGACCTTTAAGGTAACTTCTAGTTCTTGATCTATAGTCCTATAAGTCTCTAATTATTTTAGATTATTGTTATTACTTAAACAATCACATCTAAGGAACCAGAAAGTTTGAGTTCAGCAATTAAAATAAGCCAGTGCTCTCCACCTGGTCATTATGTTTGGTCTTCCCGCAGGCGCTTTGTGTGGGTCATATCATCTGTGCTGTGGTTGCTGAGTCAGAAGTTTATGCAAAGAGGGCAGTAGAGAAGGTAAAGATCATTTATCAGGACCAGGAACCCGTGATTCTCACCATTGAGGTAAGTGAGCTTTTCAAGTCTCTTGCCCACAAAACTGTGCAACTGTTTTACCTTTCCAAGGATTCTTGTGCAATGCTCTTTCCCAGTCAACTTCGCTGATGAACAGCTTTTTTTTTTCCTTTTTGATAAAGACAGTTTTTATTGTAAGGTACGATTATTTCCAAGCTAACTCCCTCAAGGAATGGGATATCTCTAGAAGATTCATAGAACTCACAGGATAACACAGTTAAAAATGGATCTTGAATTATACGTCATCTAGTTTAGTTACAGAATTCCCACTACACCATTCCCCAACAATTCCTCTGGCTGAAAACCCCCAGTCACTAGGAATTCCTCCTCTCCCAAGGCAACCTGCTCCATTTTAGGACAGCTATAATTGGGAGGAATTTTGTCCTATCAAGCTGAAAACTATCTTCCTTTAGCTCTCTCTCACAAGCCTTATTTCTTTGCTCTGGAACAGCACAAAAATATAATCCCCATCGACGTAATGACATGACAGCCCTTAAAACTGACAGTATCAAGAGGGCAGCAGCTGTGCCTAGGAGGTCACAAAGGCACACAAATGCCAGCAGCTAATAAATATGGACCCAACCTTATTTAAGAACATCAAAATGTAAGCTTGATGCTGGTGTTAGAGGAAGTATCATGATGAAAGGTAGACCTGGGTATGTTTGAACATCTGTAAGAGGGAAAAGGATATCCTTTCTACCCTTCCTTTTTGCAAAAATCCCCTGAATCTCTATGAGCTACAGATGTGGGTCACTAACAGTGGACTTGGGGTGTCAAATGAAAAGAGGCCTTCTGTAGGATAAGTCCTTATGGGAGCAATTTATTAGTACCTGAGAGGCCTTCAGCCAGTCACCTTAACCTCTATAAGGAAAACTTTCCAAATTTGCCAGATGAGGGGTTGGAAGAATAAGAGGGTCAAACAACCATAATGTGAAGCAGCCCTCTCTCTCTTTGAGGCTTCCTGGGGTCTAGAGGAGGTGGCAAAAGTTCCCATTCTCTGGAGATCCCCAGTTGCTACAGCCATAGTTACTGTTACTCCTGCTTCTATGCTCTACTTACTTGCCATCTGTTGTGACCAAGACCCTCTGATGTGGTACTAAGGAAACAGTCTAGAGTCCTGATGTTAGGTCCCCTCTACACCCTTCTACCAGACTGTTTCTGGGGTGCTATCCTGCCTGCTTCAGTAATGCTTTTACCTGATGAAGCCCAGTTCCCATTGGGGATTAGGAAAACTATCTGATCTCCTCCTTTCATCCCCAGGAACCCCCACCCCTACCCCTGTTACCTTAGGCATGATCATGAAATTATTAGATCATGAAAACTTAACTAGAAAGATCACTAATGCACATAAATAAATGTAGAATAAGCACAAAGAAAATTTAAAAATGATTTTGGAAGGAAGCACAAATCTAGAGGTTGATATTATTATTGACAAGGATCATGAGGAGACCCTGGCCCTGACACCGGTTTTCACACCAGATCAGCTGGGCAAAAGCTCATGTATTTCCACTATTAATCTGCCTCTAGCCATACATTAATGAATCCCTCCATGGTGTCACTCAGGTATATTCTGAGGACAACGGGCCAGGCTGGAGATGTCAATGTTTGCAAAGGGACAAAGGATTTGAGAGTGATAGGGAGAGTGGTGGGATTCCCTTTCTCTCCAGAAAGTAGAGCAGAGACAAACTTGGTACTTTCCAATTGATACCTCTCTCCCATCATATCTTTACATATTTCATTAGAACAAAAGTACTCTGCTTGTTGTTCCAGTGGTTCTAATTCATTCCTGCTCCTTTTAGTCCTTTTCTAAAATGAGCATTTCAGGAAGTTACTGGTGATTTGCTTCAGAAGAAAATGCTAATGGAAGACAAAGTAAGGTACATTGCATTGTTTGCTTTTCCTTCATTCAGGATGCAATAAGGCATAATTCATACCTGTCCTCTGAAAAAAAACTAGAGCAAGGAAATGTGGAGGAGGCATTTGAAAATGCTGATCAAATTATTCAGGGTAAGCTATTCTGTGCAATGAGAATATATCTTATTTAGTCATTTTAGAACTTGTATAGCGTAAAGGCAGAGAATACTCTGATCAGATAATACATCCATCTGAGAACTGGTAGATTCTTGGTCTCACTGCTTTCAGAAACAAACAAACAAACAAAAACTTAGGGTCTCTGGACCGGAAGTGCAACTGGAAAGAGAACTGAGTTTGAAAACAGAACATCTAGGCTCAAAGCCCTGACTGTGCCACTTATAGCCACCTATAACCTTGGGAAGTCACTCACCTTTTCTGAGATTCAGATTTCTCATTTCCTAAAATGAGAGAATTGGACCAGATGACCTCTAAGGGCCCTTTCAGCCCTAAATCATTGTCAATAACAAGAATTTATTAAGCATTTAATATGCTTTAAAAAGGTGATTTATTAAGAGAGGAGATGCACTGAGGATACAAAGAAAAGCAAAAACTGCCACGTTCTCTAAGAATTCACATTCTACTAAGGAAGACAATGTGCAGATAATTATAGTATATACATACAAGATATATATTCATATTATTCAGTTATGTCTGGCTCTTTGTTTCTTAGTCCTAACTATTGTGATTGCTTTGCTCTATTGTCACATATGCTAAAATCAGAATGAAAGACCAATCTGAACTTAAGGCATCTTAGCAAATTCATCTTATTCATCTTCCAATTTCTTTGTAGGAGTGATGTTATTGGACTTATTTCTTGGGAGAAACAAAGAGAAGAGAATTTATGCAGACCTTTTTTTTAGTTGGAAGCAAAACCCAGTGGTAAAACCCAGAGTTTAGGGTTCAAAGTACCTGAGCCTGAGGCATTAGAGCCAGGGGTGGGGAACCTGCAGCCTCAAGGCCACTTGTGGCCCTCCAGG
>NW_020954580.1:25445047-25454490 GCF_900497805.2 Vombatus ursinus | reverse complement strand
TTCCCACAATTCATTCCCAGATCCACTTTACAAGGGACATTCATTATCGATTTCTGCTACATCTGTTCTGAGAACCTACAAATACATAGGATGTGAATTATCTGTGGAATAATAATAATCATAATAATAAGTTTATAAAAATAAGTCAATAATGAATGTCCCAGGTCCTTTACGAGGAAGTGGTAGCCCCCTGCCTGGCCATACCTCATACTGCCCACCAAGGATTTCTTTTGTTTGGGGATTGAACAGGTGAGATGCATGTTGGAGGACAGGAACATTTTTACATGGAAACACAAAGAGTGCTTGTCATACCAAAAGCTGAGGACAAAGAGTTGGAGATTTATGTGTCGACTCAGGATCCATCCCATGTACAGGTGAGAGACCCAGTATCTTCCCAGTCTCCCTTCACCCTTCCCTTATTTTACCAAGTTGCTATAAGCCTTTCAAATGATGTAAATTTTATCTACAGGAACCCCATTTCAGACTACTGAATATCACCAGAGTAGCAAAGATTAAAGAACTTCACCTCAAGTTTCAAAAGGGGAAGTCTACTGGTTTACTTTGTTTTTTTAAAAGATGTGTTCATTTGCAATACTGTTACATGAACTCAATCTGATGTAATGTTAAATTGTGAATCATACTGGTTCCTCTTTTAAAATACTATTACTCATGTTATTTTAAAGCTGAAATATCTACCATAAGTATGATATTGTATTCATTTCAACTGAAGAGGCGACTTTTGTGTTTGGGGACTCAATATTATCTCCTTTCTTTATGTCTTAAAAGTTCTTTGAAAGCACCTGCCTGGGTAGAAGACCTCATCTCTAACAACACCCGAGTCAATTTCTTCTCCCTGAAAAATGTCAGTTTCCCACCCAAAAGTTTGCTCTGGGAAGATGAATGGAATGTCTACAAATGAACCCCACAATTCCATTTAACATGCATTTAAGTGACCACATAAAAATATTGTGCTAGGCATATTGTTTAATGTTCACAATGAAGTAAAAATAGAATATACACAATGAAAATACAAAATAATTTTGGGGGGAGGCATCAACAACTGGGCGGATCAATCAGAAGTACCCTCAAGGAGAGTGATGCAGTAAATGCACAGTTTTGTTTCTGTCTTACTGACCACTGGCAGTGGATTCCTTAAGTCCACGCTGTGTTTCAGAAAATACAGCATAAGATTCCATGGTTACAAAATCACCTATCCCTTTTACAGAAAACAGTGTCTTCTACTTTAAACATCCCCATCAACAGGATCACATGCCACGTAAAACGAGTGGGTGGAGGCTTTGGGGGAAAGGTCTCCAAACCAGCTGTGTATGGTGCAATTGCTGCCGTGGCTGCTAACAAGTAAGTGGGGCAAGGGATAAACGAGTTGGTGTTTGAGAAATGCTTTTGGACACGGTAATGAACTGACTGTATGTCCTTGGGAAAGTCATGTTACTTCTCTTTCTGTCCTTTGTTCCACTGGCAATCATAAGACCTACTTCCCAAGTTTGTAGTGCAGACCAAAAAGAAAAAGGCATCACAGAAGGCTCAAGAACAGCTTAAGTGACTATACAAATGTCAAGTAGCTAGCAATTCTAGAGTACAACTCCCCATGGAACTGGGGGGAGGAGGGGAGATGGAAGGTACACACCCAGGCTGTAGACAGCCTTAAAGTAGAAAGAGAGAAGCTATTTTTTTCTGCTCTTTCCTTCCTCATCTTATACAAAGGGGAAGGGAGGAAAAGAGGACCTTCTTTTTTTTTTTTCCCCTGGAGACAGATGTCACTTTAAGACTAAGAATCCTTCCCAGGTTATTTGCCAAGGTCACTCCCTTGCTGTGAATGCTTCCACATTTATGGACTGTTTACAGTGGATTCTGTTTAAATTGCTTTTCTTCCCTAGGTGTTTCATGAATGTTTCCCACCAATCAGAATCATCTCTTCTGTTTCTTTTGATTCTGCACCTCCCCACACATGCCCACACACCCACACGCTGACACTCATAAAACTATAAAATAAGAGGCTTGGACTAGTTGACCTCTAAGATCCCTTAAAGTTCTAAATCTATGATCCTGCGATGTACAAGGGCAGCTAGGTGGTGCAGTGGAGAGAGTACTGGCCTGGAGTCAGAAAGACTCATCTTCCTGAATTCAAATCTGACCGCAAACACTTATTAGCTCTGTGACCCCAGGCAAGTCACTTAACCCTGTTTGCTTCAGTTTCCTCATCTGTCAAATGAGCTGGAGAAGGAAATGGCAAACCACTCCAGTATCTTTGCCAAGAAAACCCCAAATAGGGTCATGAAGAGTCAGAAACAATGGAAACAACTGCACCACAAAAGAAAATTATGTACAACTTTGTGATTCTAGGTCACTACCCCATCCTATGCCTAACTTACACCACTGCAAAATATGGCGACGGGACAAGGCAATCTCTAAGACCCCGCCTAACCCTAAACCTATGATTCTTTGAAGCAAAGATGACTCTGAAATTCCGAGCCTCAGTCCTTGAGAGAGTAGGTGGTAGCAACAACAGAAATTAGGAGAAGAGGCAGATTGGGGGTGCTAAGTTAGGAGGGAGGTATTGAGTTTTAGGTTATCGTAAGACATCCACAGGGATGATCAGAAGACAGGTAGAAATTTGGGAGGAGAACTTAGGGCTGGAATCTAGACTGGGGAGTGATCTGCATAGAAGTGATAATTAAACTCTTGGAAAGGGCCAAGAGCATCAAAGGAGATGGTATAGGTAAGAGAGAAACCATCTGAATAGAGCAAACCCAATAATGTATGATCTTAGCCTCCTTTGGAGAACACTCTAGTCAATTAAGCTAAAAAACGGTCCATCATAATCTAGCCATTAAAAAATCTGATTCATAAATATTTGTTTCTTTTAGAACTGGGCGTCCTATTCGGCTTGTTTTAGATAGAAGAGAGGATATGTTAACCAAAGGGGGAAGGCATCCACTTTTTGCAAAATACAAAGTAAGTATTGGGGACCCTGATGTTAACATCTTTCATTTTCTATGTACATTTAGAGTTATAACTTCCTACTATTTTGGCATTGCATTGATTTAGTTGGCAAAGTTCTTTCAATGAATGGGAGAAAGCTGTTTCTAAGAAACCTGCCTCAGATGTCTTGTTATTAGTAATAATGAGCAAGAAAGTTTGCACAGGGTTTGAAGACATTTCAACCTCGTAGCCACCACTGGGCTCCAGGTTTCTTGACCCTATAGTACACAGCAAGATCATCCAATCAGGGTTATAATCTGCCTATTAAGCCGAAGGGCTAGGGTTGAGCGCCCACTCTCCCTTTATTGCCCATTCCCATTATAGTCTCAGTAGAAGATGAAGTCTTCATGAGGGCAGCATGAACTTGTCCAAAACACTCATTACAGTGGTGATTGGTCAGTCTCCAAGGGCCCCCCAATCCTGAGCTACCTGCCCCATGATAATTAATATATCAGTATGTTAGATCTATGTCGGGAACATGTAATAATAATCCCTAGAATTGTAGGAGGGGTAGATATCTTCCCCTCTGTTCTGGTCAACCAACTAGGCACATACATAGATTAATAGGAATAACAGTATATATATTACATATATATGTGTGTGTGTATATGTGTATATGTATATGTATATATGTATGTGTATGATATGCATTATATATATGAATGAATGTGTATGAATATGCATACTGCATGAATAATAGGATACGCATATGTAAAAAGCTAGAAATTATATGTAGGGTATCAATATATAAGCCAGATATAATGAAATATAGAAACTAGTTGAAGAATAAGATATATATATGAAGGTAGAGGAAATCAGCTATTGCTATAAAATAAGATACAGGGGAAAAGAAGAACTGTGTTATCCATCATTCCAAGTTTTCACTGATCACTGCTTGATGAGAAATGGGTGCTAATAACTAGGTCCATAGCCTGAATACGTGGCAGTATCCAAAGATAGTTTTCAAACAGTTAGGCTCACCATCACGGACATGAATCACAATCTTAGGCCATGAAAGAGTCCAAAAAATCATGGACCTTTTTTAAAATGTATAATGAATATACTTTATAGCCTATTTCAAGAGTTTTCTGCTTGGCCACAGGACAGGACTATGATAATTAGAAGTTAATGAGAGGGAGATTTTAGCTTCATATAAGAAAAAAATATTTCTAATACTTGGAGCTTACAAAAAATAAGATAATAATAGCACAAATTATAGCACTTTGTGGCTTACAAAGCAATTTCCTCATAATTCTCTTGAAGTAGTGAGTTCCCTGTCACCGAAAGTCTTCAAGTAAGGACTGGACAGGCACTTTATTCAAAAAAAAATTTATTTAATTCCTGCTTTGTCCAGAACACTCTACTAGGCATTGGATGAGAGACAAAGTTTAGGTAAGACACAGTCCCTGCTCTCATAGAGCATATATCCTTCCAAGGGATGGGACACAAATGTAGATAACTATAATATACCATATTACATGGTAATAGTGCCTCTCTTGTCCTATCTACCCTCCTCCACTTCATGAACAACCTGGAGCCTTGGGTGTAAATGAGGAAGAAAATAGAGAATAGGCAGCAGAAAGTGATAAGGACAAAAGAAAGAAGTGCTACAGTATCAGGGAAGGAGGCAGCATTTCAGCTTAAATTTTGTTTTGCTTTGCTTTGTTTTTTGACTAGGCAATGGGGTGAAGTGACTTGCCCAGGCTCACACAGCTAGTAAGTGTCAAGTGTCTGATGCCACATTTGAACTCGGGTTCCTCCTGACTCCAGGGCTGGTGCTCTATCCACTTTGACACCTAGCACCCCTCAGCTTAATTTTAAAAGGCAGATAAACGGTTGACGGAGGGGAGTGGGATGGATTCCAGGTACAGAAAAGTTTCAGCGCAATCTCCCAGGGATGTTGTAGGAAGGGATGTGGTTGGAGAGGTTGGAATGGATAATCTCAAAGGGCCCTTACAACTCCAAGATTCTCTAATTTTATGCTGTTTAATTAAGACACTTTTTGAAACCTGATGCCATTAAATGAAGGATTTTATATTGTTTAATAATAAAATAATTTTTAAAAATTAAAGGGAAACTATGTAAAGGAATAAGCTTAATGGCATCTATATTAGTGATTCTTCATCAGTGTGAAAAACACTGAAAGGAGGCACATACATTTGGATATAAAAGTATCTTGGCTATAAGGATTTGGGAGGGACAGAATAAATGGCATGAAAACAGTTGGGCTACCCTAATGGCAAAATCACTTCCCCTAGCATTTCTACCTCGTAGCATTGAGAGCCTTACAAAAATAATTTTCACATTAAGAAAACTCTCAGAAATACACACACACATATATAAGAATATATATATATATATATTTACATATATATGTATATATATTTATATGAAAAGCCACAAGCTGGATGGACCATTGGAAGACCTTTTGGTCATCTTAGTGGCATTTGTCTTTACTCAACTATTAAACGAAGATGCTCTTATGAGGATGTTTTGCTGAAATCTTGCTTGTGCTATGTCAAATGTTGCTCAATGTCTGAAGCGTACAAATAAACAACATAGAATCATAAGCCATTAGAGTTGAAAAGGACCTTAGAGGACTTCTAATCCAGCTCCCTCATTTTACAGAAGAGGAAACTGACGCCCACAGGGGTGAAACAAAACCCAAAATGGCAGAGCCGATTAGTGACAAGAGCCAGGAATCAAACCCATGTTTCTCAGGGTCCCAATAAAGTGCTCTCTCCACTATCCCACACTCCTCTAAATATATACTTTATTGGAAAAAATATCTTTGAACTAATCCATACCTAGATTGTATATTTGTGGTTAATCACTACTTTATATTATTCCCCAAGATCAAGATATTCAATAACTCAGGATATTTAGGTTTATATTATATTGTCCTGTGACAATAATGGTTCATGTAATTACAGAGCAAAGAATCATGCTCATTCATTGATCTTCTCTATCCTCAAACACATGTGAAGAAAAATTCTCAGCAACTTTACTTTCCAGTGTCAAAAACACAGCTAGAAAATTTTTTTGTTTTATCCCTGCCATCTCCACTCCCAAGCCCCAAATCCAAGTTGACAGGTGGCTTTACAACTAACTTATTTGCATTATATTACAATTAACTTAATAAATGTAAAAATAGGCTACTTTGCCATTGTTATTTTTAATACTTCAATACTTATTATTATATTGTTGTTTCCTTAATTTTGACCAATCAGAAAGAATTCAGAAGATTTGCCCTATTCTCCCAACTCATTATTATAAAGTCTGATTTTTGGAATTTTAAAAAAGAACTATAGTTTTGTCACTTTTCAGTAAATATGGCACAAATACAGAAGTATGAAGAGCTGCAGAAGAGATTAGCCATCATTTTGGGGGAGAAAAGTCAGGATTTCAGCATATTGGGAAGAGTATAGCTGTAGAATTGACTATAAGGTAAGAAGAAAGACATACTAAAAGAAAAAGAATCAGCCAAAGTAAACATAGAGAAGGAGAAAAATACAAGTCTGAGAGTCAGAAAGCACATAGTCTAATCCTAACTATACCATTAACTAGTTAAAATACCTTGGCCAGGTCACTTTCCTTCCCTTGTTTCCTCATCTGCATAATGAGGGAGTTGGATTAGATAATCCCCTCCAACTCTGACATGGATAATAATATGGTTCTGTGAATCCAGGGAGTCCCTGTCAGTTAACAACCAAGAAACGGGCTATTAGCACAAGCTAATAACTCCTTATTATGCAGATACCCACATGCCAAGAACTATATTTTGTCTTTGGTTAACGCACCCCAAAGTAAGGCTGTGTTGGAGCTTGTGTCCTTAATGTAAAATGCAGAATGGATTAGAGACATGTCTATCATTTTATCATAGGTAGGATTCATGAACAATGGGAGGATCAAGGCCATGGATATTAAATGTTATATCAATGGAGGGTGTACCCTGGATGACTCTGAACTGGTAAGTACATTAAAAAAAAAAAAAGAGCAACTTCATTGATTAAAAAGTGGAAAGTAAATTCTGGATTGGTTGTTGTTAGGGCAATTAATCCTTCTTTAGCAGACTCTTGGCGTCCAGCAAATTAAACCACAAGTTCTATACCTAGTTCAAATGGCTAAGAAATTGTTAACAGGATTTTTACTGAGCCAATCTCTAACCTCAGAATGCTCAGAACCACACAAAGCAGGTCCAGAGATAGGAGTGCCAGTAAGCAAGCAGTAGTTTCATTCATCAGTTTCAGAGTGAGGAATGCTCCCTAGGCTGAAGTAAAAGCACAGGTTATATACTTAAATCACAGGTGGGGGAGAAGGGGGAAAGGTAGATCACAAACAATCATTTCCCAGGGATTGAGTGGTTTCCCACAACAATCCCACAACACAACAATTCTCTGATTAGTTCAAATTTGGGGGGTTGTGACCACCCCACAAGACATAGAACCAGAGTTCTGCAACAGGAACAGGTTTTACAATCTTTGGTTCACTTCACTTAAGGTACATGACTTTTGTCCCCCAAAATGATGGCACAAGAATGCAAGTAACTGTGGGAGTGTTGTCAAGGGTTTGATTGATCATTTCAAGCTGCATTGGAAGTCTAACTCACAAGCTAGAAGAGGCAATTCTGAGAATCTAATCTATTAGTATATTCATTACACATATCACATTAATTAATATGAAAAATCATAATTCCCTTCACAAAATTCAAGTCTGTGATTAATCTTAAAGAAAAAAATGTTTTGGCTAATAATCTTTAACATCACTTTTACTTTAGGTGATAGAATATCTCATACTAAAACTGGAAAATGCTTATAAAATCAATAATCTCCGATTCTTGGGCCGGGCCTGTAAAACCAACTTGGCTTCCAATACAGCCTTCCGTGGATTTGGTTTCCCACAGGGTGGATTGTTAATGGAGTCTTGCATCACAGCCGTGGCCGCCAAATGTGGTTTACCACCAGAAAAGGTAACCAAGAAGTAACTTACAAAGGGATGGCATCAGTCTTCACACACACACACACACACACACACACACACACACACACACGCACTGTAGCATTTTATGGTTCACAAAATGGTTTCCTCACAAGACCCTTATGAAGTAGGCTCTCAGTGTTGGAGTCTCCACATATCTTCCCAGTTTTATTGCTTTAATCCAGATCTTTCATTTCATCTGTGTAGGGAACGCCAGGTGAAGAAACTCTTTCTACCACAGCAGGTCAGTGACTCTTCTAGGGCAGGAAAAGATTAAGTGACTTGCCCAGGGTCCCAAGATCATTGGTCACCGTATGTCCGTCTGGGACAAGACTTGAACTCATCTTGTTCTGAGGTCCAAGGCCAGCTCTCTATCCACTGACCACTCCTCCATCTATGTAACTATAGTGCAGGTTAGAAAATGATGAAGTGAGTGGGAGAGGTCAATTAAGTGCCATGAGGGATTTAAGAAAGGAAGGATCAGTTCCAGCTGTTGTGGGGTGGGGAGCAGATTGGAAATCGGGAGGAGAAAGTGGCCCCTGACCTAGAAGGAAGAGCAAGTTCTTAGCAGGCAAAGATGAGACATAGATGGGATTTTTCAAAACCACTGAGTTCAAAACCACTGAAGACAGTACCTAATGTAGGTTTACTATGTTATTGGTAATGGGAAGAACTGCTGAAAATAGGCACTAACAAAATAGTCTTATAGGCCAAAACATCTTTTGAAACAAGTGGTAAAGTTGCACCAAACATTCATCGGGTCTTTGAATTCAGTAATTTCTTACATTCTTGCTCCTCTCTCTCTCTCTGTCTCTGTCTCTGTCTCTTTGCCAGCACCCCACAATCATGGAGTACTGCCCCTTTCCATCACCAAATATATCTCTCACTACCACCTTATTTGTAACATTTCTGTGAAATCTGAAGTCATATTTCAAATGGGGAAGGACTTTGAATGAGATATAATAATGTAATTGAGGCCCATCTGATTGAAACAACTACATTTCCCATGAGGTACCAGTTGTCATTCAAGGAGGTCTCTGATTGAAGTTCCCAGGACTGAAATCTCCTGTGATATATTTCCATGTTTGGAAAAATTTTATTATGGGGCCAGGAGAGATAGAGAAGGAGTCAGAGAAAGCCTCTCATCCACAAATGACTGGAAATGCTGGCCGGTGCCTAACTTTGTTAGGGCAGAAAGCTGAACTGGTACATCCTCAGGTTGCTAAGCAGGGATGCCTACAATATACACCATATGCTAGTTCCAAAGACTGGAGAGGAACGGAACTCAGGAGCACAACTCCACACGGAAGGAGTAAGCAGTACTGAGTGCCAGAGTGAATGTGTCCAAAGCACAGATTTCCAGTCCCCTGCCCAGACCAAACAGAGGCAAGCAGAGAGAGAGAGAGAGAGAGAGAAAGAGAGAGAGAGAGAGAGAGAGAGAGAGAGAGAGAGAGAGAGAGAGA